>NW_006177349.1:0-331 GCF_000334495.1 Tupaia belangeri chinensis | reverse complement strand
AGTGCTAAGTAAATCACACTGGTGGTTAATTCTGGCGTTGTTATCATTTGAACCTTTGAAATATTATTCATATGGACTGTTCTTCAGACAGGTCTCTTCTTTCCTTTAGTAGGCAGATTGATTTTGCAAAACGGGATGCCTGAGTGTTGGCAACTTTCATCAATTCAGTTCCTTGGAGTAAAGCATGAGATGCGTGAGTATCTCATCAAAGCTCCAATGCCCATGATGCCTGGCTTTGATCTTGGGTCAGATCACAACGAGCGCCCATCTCTTATTTGCCAGATTCATGTATAAGTAGAAATTTAAAACCTTCTTTTGGGGTCGTCCTGAG
>NW_006177348.1:0-331 GCF_000334495.1 Tupaia belangeri chinensis | reverse complement strand
CTCACCAAAGAGAGACAGAGAGACACAGAGAAGGAGAGGGAGAAGGCCCCTCCATGGGGAACGGTCGCGCTGCAATCCCATCTCCTCTGTTTCTCTGTCCTGTGGGGATTGGGGCCCCTGTGCACACTGGCCTGGCGTGTGTTCATGCTCTTGGGTCAAGGAATCAAGCCATGTGGTCAGTCATGTGGGACCTGGTTCCCTTAGTCACCAGGTCATGGGTGGGGCCACCTTCTCTTTTCTAACACGAAGAAGAAAAGGAGTCCAGAGTCCCAGTGTGGTCGGGAGGGGAGGCACCTGTTTGCACCTGCTGGCTCGGGCACGGGCACGGGCA
>NW_006177347.1:0-331 GCF_000334495.1 Tupaia belangeri chinensis | reverse complement strand
GAGACCACATGGGAGACCTGGGTTTGATTCTGGCTAAAAAGTCAGGCTTGACAACACATCTGTAGTTCCAGCTGCTCAGGAGACTGAGGCAGGAAGGTTACGGTACAGCGAGATCCTGTCTGAAATATTGCACATACACATACACCCATGGGGAAAACAGGAAAAGAAAACAAAGCTTCAGGATGCATGTGTGACCATGCACATTCTGCCGTGGATCTTAGACAGACACCCCTAAGTGCCCCCTAAGCAGTGCCCATGGAGAGTGAGCACTACAGATCACACCCAGGCTAGCTGCGTTTAGGCTCACTCCACTGCAACCATGACACCCCTC
>NW_006177346.1:0-331 GCF_000334495.1 Tupaia belangeri chinensis | reverse complement strand
GGAAGCAGGCTATAAAAGTAGGGGCCAGGCAGGGGGAGCCTATGGAACAGGCTTGGAGTTTAGGGCTTGATCCGAAGGCTAGGGGAAGGACCTGGACCTCCTAGAAAAGTCGCTGGTTATGTCTGGAGAGGAGAACACAGACCCAACGCACGTGGTCGTGGAAATGTCCATATGGGAGAAGGCAGTGTCTACTTAGCAGAGAGCAGTGGAGGTGGAGAGGGGATGGTGAGGGGTAGAACCAACAGAATCTGCTCGTTCATTGTTCATGCGGTGGTGAGGAACAAGAAGAAGAGTCAAGGAGAACAGTCAACTCTGGCCTGAGCACATAGGA
>NW_006177345.1:0-331 GCF_000334495.1 Tupaia belangeri chinensis | reverse complement strand
CCCAATTCATTCATTTTTAAGGTAAAGACAGTTGGGGCTACCAGATTAAATGACTTGCCTTAAATCACAGGGCTCATTAGAGACTGGTCTATAATTGACTCCCAGATAGGCCTTCTCAACTGAGGCTCTTCATCCAGACCACAAAAAGCACTGAAGAATGAAGGTGACTCTTTACTCCATTCTCTCAAGATGGCACATTGCTACTGCCATTCCAGAGTAGTAGGAGAAAATTCATTCATAATACTCAATGGATTCCCTCAAGCCCTGGTTACAAAAAGCTGTAATACATAGGGCCTTCAAAAAGTTCATGGAGAATGCATAGTATGAAAAA
>NW_006177344.1:0-331 GCF_000334495.1 Tupaia belangeri chinensis | reverse complement strand
AGAGGCTTCATGCTGCCATCCATCTCCAGTCTCAGCGAGCCTGATCAAGGACAACTATGCATTCTGGTGTGTTCAGAGAACTACCGGGTTGCTATCTGAAGACATTTTCTATGTGAGTCCATTTTTGTCACCACTCCACCACTGCCTAGGCCCTCCTTGTCATTTTCTTGATAGAATATGGGTCAGAGCTCTGAATAAAGGCTTTCTGGATATAAACTATGAGTGTTTGGCCTTATTTTTTCCCCAGGTCATATGGTTATTTATTTAGTTCATGAGCTGTGCCCCACCCTTTTCAGCACCTTGAGCATGGCCTCCCTGATGGGCTTGGATT
>NW_006177343.1:0-331 GCF_000334495.1 Tupaia belangeri chinensis | reverse complement strand
GACGCCCCTCAGTGGAGCGCATCTTCAGGATTGAGAAGAGGATGTAGACGTAAGAGAGAGCAATGATAAACACAGTCACTACAATGATGGAGCCAGAAGAAATGGCTGGACTTATTTCAGAAGTAAAATCATGAGAACAAGAAAGCTTCAAAAGTGGCGAATAGTCACAGAAAAAGTGATTGACTTTATTTGGACCACAAAAAGACAGACGTAGTAAGTTACCAGTAAATGTCCAAGCATTTATACACCCACCCAGATAAGACATCCCCAGTAGGAAAATGCAGATTCTAGGGGACATGCGGGTGGAGTAGAGCAGGGGAGAGCAGATGGC
>NW_006177342.1:0-331 GCF_000334495.1 Tupaia belangeri chinensis | reverse complement strand
AGAGGAATCTAAGAGGACTGGGTACCTCAGCAGTTATTGCAGTGCTGGCCCTGTGGCACAGCAGGTTGCTGCCCTGCCGAGGAAATGCTGTACCTCACATGGAAATGCTGTACCTCACGTAGCAGCTGCAGTCTGGATCCTCTGAAATGTGCTGGGCACCTGTGCGAGTGAGTGCCAGAGACCCCACGGATTGGAGGGTTGGAGGGAAGAGATACACGGGCTCTGTGGAGGGTGCTCCTCTCTGTTTTTCCTCTCATGTACATGCACATATGCTCTACTGTAAATAAATAGGTCGATAGAGATTTTTTAAAAGAGGTTTTTGCCTTAGGGC
>NW_006177341.1:0-331 GCF_000334495.1 Tupaia belangeri chinensis | reverse complement strand
ACACACACACACACAATCCTTGATTATTCAAAAGAAAAACCCAGGGGTCATGTGAAATTAAATAGAAAATTTACATTACCTCACCTGTGCAGTACAAAGCATATTAACATCCAGGGGTCAGAGATAAGTAGTTGCCCCAGTGATTAGGAGAAGCAAGAGCGTGTCATGTCAGAGGAGCAGAGCTTCTATTTAGGACTTACATGATTGCCACAGAAGAATACCATGAGCATGGGTTCATAGTTAAATACTGAGAGCAATAAATGATGAGATTCTTCAGAAGAAACTTTTTTTAAAGAATTGTTTTTGTTTAACTTTATTTATTTATTTACTT
>NW_006177340.1:0-331 GCF_000334495.1 Tupaia belangeri chinensis | reverse complement strand
GGGACATTTCAGCAAGTCCTTTTCAGGTACTTACCATATTATGCTAATGTTCTGTAGGCTATTAGCAGAGAAACAAAGTGAAGTACATATCAGTTATAATGGGTTAGGTTGGAGAGAACAAAAAGTGCAGTCTTGTAATTCCATTTTGAAAGAATTGTGCTAAATGGATGAACAAGGGTTTGGACCAAGGACCCCTTTTTGTGCATGCACACAAACACAGACACACATGTATATGTGTTGGTACAAGTTTGTCCCATTTTAAGGTATACATATCTCACATTTACAAGAGTACTTCCGAATGTTCATGAGAAAGTGGAATAAAAGCATGAAT
>NW_006177339.1:0-331 GCF_000334495.1 Tupaia belangeri chinensis | reverse complement strand
CTGAGTGAGGATAAGAAGCACTACATTCTCAATGGCTCCAAGGTACAGCCTCCACCCGGGGTTCTCAGCCTTCCCGCATCCGCGTGACGGGGCTCCAGTCAGTGGGAGTGGTAAAGGGCGTGCACTTAGCGTCCCCACCAACTGTCGCTGCTTAGACAGAGAAACTCAGGCACAGGGAGTTGCATAACTCGCTCAAGGCCAGTGTCTCTTCAGTGGCAGAGCCCGAATTAGACTGTGAGGCCACAGGGTCTCGTGCATCTGTGGTGCCTGTGACCTCCCAGCGGCACGTGTGTGTGTGTGCACGCACGCGCGCACACATGCTGTCTCCTCC
>NW_006177338.1:0-331 GCF_000334495.1 Tupaia belangeri chinensis | reverse complement strand
TCCAGTGCCTTAACCAACACTCCGCCTGCTGGTCTCCATTTGTTTCATTTCTAATGAGCATTTGTCTATTCCATCTGCAGTGTCTTAATTGGCTTCGGCTTTCGTATTTATTTATTTGTAGAAGGACTTACTATGTCTTAATTACTTTTGTTCACAATAGAGTCCTTGGGTGCATAAGGCAGAGAGAGAGAGAGAGGAGCTCCGACCGCAGCGTCTGCTCATGCCGCCAGCCTGCTCCTCCTCCGGCCGCCAGCCCCCAGACTCCGCGTTCACGTGTGTGCTGGCATGCTTCAGGCGGACTGGGCTCTGCCAGGACCGCTCTGGCTTCTCT
>NW_006177337.1:0-331 GCF_000334495.1 Tupaia belangeri chinensis | reverse complement strand
GGAGCCCGCCCGCGGGGACTGTGCCTGCGGGCATTGAGGGTGAGGGTCCAGCTCCAGGGTGGACCACAGGGCCAGGGCCGCACTGCCTCTCTGCCTGCTGGCTGGGAACCTCCCGGGCGTGGCTGCCCCGTCTGCTTGGAGGCCGTGGAGAGTCGGCACAAGTGCAGCTGCTGCCTCTGGCTTTCCAGTTTAGGAAGGATGAGCCCATCCCCAAGGCCCGAGGGGTCTTCTCAGAACATGCGCCCCGCACCTAAGTCCGCCCTCCCATGTGGTGGGGACTCAGTGTCCTCCCGACCCCGGGGCAGTGCAGCTCTCTCCTCCCTGCTCGGCA
>NW_006177336.1:0-331 GCF_000334495.1 Tupaia belangeri chinensis | reverse complement strand
AAAAAAAAATAGCGTTACTCTGTTAAACACTGAAAGAATATCTCCCTGATCACTCAGGGATGGGCAAAATACACAACAGTCTGTTCAAATACAGTAGTAGCAGGCAGCTCGGACAAAGAAGGAAGTGTACCTGCTCGACCAAGGACTCCATTGCTTACTCCGGTAACACCAGTCACTCTCACTCAGTTGAGCCCTGGGGTAGATGCTGAGCACAGTAAGGTGAAGATGGCCTGAAGCCTGCCTTCAAGTAGATCACATTCTAGCAGGGGAAAGAGATGAGTGAGTACTAGGATCTTTAAGAAGTTCATAGATAAATGAAAGTAAGTATGAG
>NW_006177335.1:0-331 GCF_000334495.1 Tupaia belangeri chinensis | reverse complement strand
GGGGGGGGGTCTCTCACGTGAACCCGGAACCTCGCCACAGGGTCTGCCTCACAGAGCATTTTACTGCTGGACATCCCGGACAGGGACATACCTGCTGTGGCCCAGTGACCTCCTGCCGACAGGCGCACACGCCTCCTTCCCCCATAGGCCCAGAACCCCTCACGAGCCTGTAGTCAGCACCTGCTGCGGGTCCGACATTTAGAAACACAGCCCCTCCCAAGAGGAGGTCGTGAGGGCAGCCAAGGCTGAAAGGCCCTCTATCCTACCAGGAGGGGGCGAGGCCTAGGTGTTGCAAGACTGGCCAGCTTGGGAAGACGGGCCACGGTTTTAA
>NW_006177334.1:0-331 GCF_000334495.1 Tupaia belangeri chinensis | reverse complement strand
GTGTGACAAGTGTGAGCGAGCTGTGGCACACCTGACCCACAAACACACAGTTTACTCATTCACCACCTGGCAGGGCAGGGCAGGATGACAAGCTCCTGCTGTGTGGCTTCACAGTTGTCAGGAACACAAATTTCAAATGAGATCACATATTTCTGTGGTCAGTGCTATGGTAAACTAAACGGCAGGGTGGGAGGAGTAGATAACATTTCTCATTAAGGTGACACAGCAGAATTCTGGAGGATGAGAAAGAGCATGCTCTATAGTCAGAAACACTTGCAGGTGGGATGGTATTTCCTAAGGCCTCGGGGCGAATAAGGTAACTGGATGCATT
>NW_006177333.1:0-331 GCF_000334495.1 Tupaia belangeri chinensis | reverse complement strand
TGAGGAACACAGAAGAGGGCAGCAACATTTGAGCCACACTTGCTTTAAAGGGGCACAGCCAGTGTCTGGGAGGGGGAAACTGTGTTATTATCTTATCTATGCATCCTCATAGGTAAGTGAGGAAGGGGAAGTGTTTTGATGGAGAATGGGATTTTGAGAGGAAGGCTCTGCTTTCATTTCTTAATTATATTATACAAAAACTGAGTGTTCATTTTAGAATGCGCAGCTAAGTATTTTAAAAGGAAAACTAGATAACGTGTATACTATTCTCAACTGGAACGGTGAGAAATGTATGCATGCTGGAATATTCCCTTTGCAAGCTAAGTGATAT
>NW_006177332.1:0-331 GCF_000334495.1 Tupaia belangeri chinensis | reverse complement strand
TTTACAGTGTATATGTATATAATCATCATGTTGTATGCCTTAAATATATATAATTTTTATGTGCATAATGAAATTCAAAAAAGCTGAAAAAAAGTGTAAATAAACCTTAAATAAAAAAGCAGAAACACAAGAAAAGAGAAAAAATAAAATAGTCACCAAAGAATGATAAATGTGAACTCTGGCCTCCTTTGAACTTGGGAGGGGTGAAAGAAAAACAAAACAAACTTTCTATAGAATTTCTGTTCTTATCCCTACACTTAGACATATTTCAAAGTAGACTGCATGCTTGCCAATTACTACAACATCCCCAACACAAAGTTTAACAGGGTCT
>NW_006177331.1:0-331 GCF_000334495.1 Tupaia belangeri chinensis | reverse complement strand
CTAATACAATACATTCCAACCTGAGATGGCGATCTAATAGACTAAAGAGAGGGTAACAGAAACTGGAACAAAGACACAAAGAAATGGAAATCAAGATGGAGTAAGAATCAAGAACAATGACCTCAAAATCTCTGAATAGACATTTGGGAAAGTTCTGAGGCAGTGAGATTTCTGCTATCTCATTTCAGTGAAATTTCTCTATTTGTGCAAGTATGAGGAAAATTTGTGAAATGAAAAGGTACAGGAGGGTCATGAGAAGTGAACAAATTTGTGAATTCTTCAAGACTTTTCTAAATTCAAATTTCCAGAGTTAGAGCAGAGATCTTTGTTT
>NW_006177330.1:0-331 GCF_000334495.1 Tupaia belangeri chinensis | reverse complement strand
GCTAACTGCTGGTCCCTCCAATCAATTTTTGATACAACCTCTTTCTATTTTGAAAACATACTGATCTTCTCAACTTTTTGCTTAAACTCCCTTCGCATTAGGAAAAGACATTAAATCCCAACATGGCCTATAAGGCCTTGCATGCTCTGTTTCCTGTTGATCTCTTCCCCTTGCTTTCTGCCTTTCAGTCACACTACCTACTTTGAATCTCTTGACTATCTTGTCCTCCCTTTTGTATATGCTACTCCCTTGGTTTGGAATGTCCCCCAACTCTTCACTTAGTAATTCTTTGTATTCTTCCAGTCTCTTTTAAGTCTCAAGAAAAGCCCTT
>NW_006177329.1:0-331 GCF_000334495.1 Tupaia belangeri chinensis | reverse complement strand
GTATGTGTATGTATGTATATATATATATATAATATGATTTAAATTCCCAGAATGCAGTACCCCTGAGTAAGACTTCCTGGGTCATCAGGATGTACCAAAGGTACAAATAACCTTCCTGATCACCAAAATGCATGGTTCAGAGGGGCTTGGCCTCCTTGAGAGTCAGTGGGCTAGTGAATTTGGATCCTCTATCTTAAAAAACTTCCAAATCTCATTTCCAGCCAGAAGAATAGAATACACTCTTTAGAGTTTACTTATGGGCCCGGCCACAGTAGCACACACTGGTAGATGCCGCTATTGCACAGGCTGAGGCCACATGGGAGGCCTGGGT
>NW_006177328.1:0-331 GCF_000334495.1 Tupaia belangeri chinensis | reverse complement strand
GTGTGTAAGACGTGTTCAGAAAGATACATGCGTGTCCTGGTTTGAAGTTCAGCACAATGGCCATTCCCAGCTTGATAAACAGTATTAGCTATTCTGTTGACCTGGACGATGATTTGATAAAACACTCTCTTGGCTGGCACGTAGTAAGCCCTCAACAGATTGTACACATTATGATGATGTGTAATGAAAATACATGCGTTTCGTGAGTTGGATTACAGATTCCATAAAGTAGGGCCCAGACCTCTCTGACTTGACACCTGCCTAGCTCGGGCTGGCATGTAGTGTGGTCAATCATTAGTTGTTTGGGGGCCAGCAGATGGTGTGGTGGTTA
>NW_006177327.1:0-331 GCF_000334495.1 Tupaia belangeri chinensis | reverse complement strand
GTCGCCTTTGGATACCCGCTCTGCCCCCCTATTCAGCTGAGATGGGGGTAAACAGGGGCGCTGCTGCCCAGGGTTGACTGGCTCAGCCCCACCACTGTGCCCCCGCTTGGCCCTCCCCTCCTTGCCCGTCTTTTCCTCCACCTGCCCTCCCAATTCATGCCTGGCTGCGGAGCTTTCCTGGCCTCCCCACCCCCCACCTCCCATCCCAGCTCTCCAGTCCTCTCCCTGGCGCTAGCGGGCATGGGCTCCTCTCTGCGAGCTTCCTGAGTACAAGGCTACAGCCTTTAAGACCTGGGAGCGGAGCCTCTGATGAGTAACTGGGTCTAGGGAG
>NW_006177326.1:0-331 GCF_000334495.1 Tupaia belangeri chinensis | reverse complement strand
CTCTGGTGAGTGTACGTGCCCTACAGCAAAATTCAATAATAATAACAATAAAATTAAATATGTAAATATTAAAAAAAACCTCAGTGTCATAAAAGGGTCCCTGCAACCTACCCCCAGCTTCTCAATGCACCACTGCTCCCCTCTATTCATTCCACAATCCTCAAACAATCTTCACAGGCTTGATGTGAGAACATAATGAAACTATCTGAAAGCAGGCAGAACAGTGATTCCTCTGCACCACAGGCTCAATGTTCTTCAAGCATTAAAATCCATCCCTCCACAGGGCCCATGCTTTTGACCACAGGTTCCCTGTGACTGAGGACCTTGTCCT
>NW_006177325.1:0-331 GCF_000334495.1 Tupaia belangeri chinensis | reverse complement strand
TGGGCATATCTACCTCCCGGTCTCAAGGCCTCCAGGATCTGGTCTCTGCAAAGCCTCACCAAACCATGATTAGTTTCTGAAAGTTACAACATTAAACCAGGTCTATTATTTAAAAGGAATCTAATGTACTAAGTTTAATATGGAGTTATTTTGGTTCCTCTTGCAGCAAGATTATGGTTAGATTCAGATTACACATTTCTGACAGGAAAATTGAAGTAATAAAGTTGTGCCCACCTCCGTACGTCTTAGCAGGAGGCACATGATACTAGTCTGTCCATTTTTAGTGGTACTAAAAATGTTGTTATTGGGCACATGTGCTTCCTGGAGAGAG
>NW_006177324.1:0-331 GCF_000334495.1 Tupaia belangeri chinensis | reverse complement strand
GATGGGTGAGGTGGTCAGCGCTGAACTTCCCAGCAGACAATGCAGGAGCTTCATCACTTGAGGAAATGGGAACCATCCAGCGAACTTCAGAGTGGGGTTTTTGGGGTGGCATAGCCAAAGACAGTGCCTGAATCTTGAGATTATGGAAGAAACATTAAGAGACCTGCACTTGAGCCAGCTGACAGTGTGGTAGGTAGCTGGATCCCACATGCCAACTGCATGGTTCAAGCCCCAGACTCATGTTTTGAGAAACATACCAGGTAGGTGTGCCCAACATGCCGAGAGGAGGGGAAAATGGAGAAGAGATTGTGATGTGACTGTCCCCCATGGG
>NW_006177323.1:0-331 GCF_000334495.1 Tupaia belangeri chinensis | reverse complement strand
TAATCTTGATCAACTCTCTTTTATCAATTCTATTTATTTTTTGATATTTAGTTCTATTTTCTGTATAGAAAATCATGAAAAAGAGTTTTATTTCAGTCTCTTTTTTTTCTATTTATTGTCAGTCATTCAGAAAATATGCAGGGATTCAAATATTCACAGAAATGTGGAATTCAAGTACAAGTCTATTTTGGTGCAAAAAATATTTAAATCCATACATAGCTTTTTTATAACATTTTGAAGAATATTTACAGTTATTAAATACTTTCATGTTTACATTTAATCACTGTACAAATTTACAGAGCACAACATGTTTTTTCCCAGCATGAATACA
>NW_006177322.1:0-331 GCF_000334495.1 Tupaia belangeri chinensis | reverse complement strand
AGTTTGCTAACTGTACTAGGCCTATTGCTTTATATCTTGCAGCTCAGTTTAGATAGTATTCCTGGTGTGGGCACGACAATGTTAGAGATGTAAAAAGACCATATATGGGCTGGTGTGCTGCTTATGCTATTGTCTGTCTCATCCAATGGCACCTTGCTCTGGTTCTGAGAGATGTTCAGCAGTCAGGGTTATCTCCAGCCAGAGTCACCCACAGAGATGATGTTTGCACTGGGAGCCAGGGCCAGGCCAAGGGGTGGGAGAACTTGCCTCATTTTAGGACTTTCATACCCTGCTGTAGAGACACAACCATCAGACTTCTGATGAATTCCAC
>NW_006177321.1:0-331 GCF_000334495.1 Tupaia belangeri chinensis | reverse complement strand
TACGCTAACTGCTGGTTCCCCCCATAGATTGAGTTTTAAAGAAGGCCACTACTGAACATCTCTTCCCCTGCAACTGATTTTTCCTTTCTGTCCTCTGCCTTTAGGACATCCATGTGGCAGTGAGGCTGTTCAATCTTCTTTTTCTAAAGTAGGCGAAACTACAGAGAACTTCTGCTCCTGGTGTTTTCTAAAATTATTTATGTCTTCTGCTACAAAGTGAAAAATTCACAACCCTAAAGATAGTGGAAATATAGAAAATCAGTATTGACCCAGAGCATTTCTTCAGATTTCCCATGCAGAGGAGTGAGATGACTGTCACTGAAAAGAGGCA
>NW_006177320.1:0-331 GCF_000334495.1 Tupaia belangeri chinensis | reverse complement strand
GTGTGTGTGTCTATATATGTGCGTATCGGGTACAATATCGGCTTGTCCGGTGGGATCCAGTGTAGCGGTACAGGGGCCTTTTTAGGTCGGGATATCTTACTTTAACACGTTTCATCCCTATATATATTTACAGTGTCAAGCATGATTTTTTTCAGGTGGGATCCTGGCTTGCTAGCTGACATGTATTCAGCCAGTATCTCAAGGCCGGGAAGTTGGGAGGTTCGTCAAAGTCTTGATGATATTCGTCAAGCCTTTGTTCAGAAAGGAGCAAATCACACTAGGAAGATAAGACAGTACCGACAGAGGTTTTTCCTATCCTTTCCAGATCTCT
>NW_006177319.1:0-331 GCF_000334495.1 Tupaia belangeri chinensis | reverse complement strand
TCAATAACATACGTGTTACACTGTTATTTTATCTGTGTAAACTATCTGTATCAAGCTGTTTCTTAAGCATGTACAAATACACGATTTCATAACGTGTCATAATTCTCAAAGAAAAGCAATTGGTTTGTTTTATCAAACAATGTTTGTCAATCCTTCTAAACTAGATTATGTGAGTAGCATATATTTAGATTTTTAATTTTCTCAATTTTGAGTGGATAGTTTTAATTTTCAGGGTTGCTAATGAAGCTCAGGGAGGAAAAGAACTTAGATGTGCATTCTTTGGAATTTCTAGACTTTTTGATTTAATGTATGAATAATAATAAAGAAAAAG
>NW_006177318.1:0-331 GCF_000334495.1 Tupaia belangeri chinensis | reverse complement strand
TGTAGCTGCTTCCTGATGGCCACTGCTGACCGGCACCTCCTTAGGGCACTCTCTTTTATCCAGTGCATGCGCCTCAGAGGGACGTCTCTCTGGGCTATTCCAGCCGCTGACAAGGCAGGAGAAGGGTGGGCTGATGAGGGCCCGAGACAGGCCTTGGGTGGCGGGAAGCACAGGATGAGTGGCAGCAGTCAGGGGTGGTTGGCTCTGGTTAGAAGCCCAGGGCCCTGGCCAGTCCGCACCGGTGAGTCCACGCGGGTCTGGGTTACAGGTCTCGGTTCAGTCCCTGCCTGTTCCCTAAGCCCTCTCTCACTGGCTGTGACAGCCTCACTCA
>NW_006177317.1:0-331 GCF_000334495.1 Tupaia belangeri chinensis | reverse complement strand
TAAATAAATAATTCACAAAATCTTCAAACTAGTAAATCCACTAACAAATGTGCATAGCATAATGTAATGTTCAATGCTGAAGGCGAGGAGTATGTGCACTGTGTACACGCCTTAACATACCACACCGTAGCCCACAAAGATGTACAACAATTACATGCAAACCAGAAATCACAATAAAAATAAATAAATAAAATGGAACGGAAAAACAGAGCTGAACTACGTTCAGTAGGGTAGCCAGAATAACTAGAGGTAAGACTGGAGATGAAGTCATGGGTGGTCTGTGGAAGGGCTGTCACCCATCCTAAGGACCCTATTACTTAATTTCTTTTTT
>NW_006177316.1:0-331 GCF_000334495.1 Tupaia belangeri chinensis | reverse complement strand
TTTTGGTTTTTTTTTTTTTTTTTTTCACTTTGTAATTCATGGACCCCTTTTCAAGACATCTGTAGCTTCCCAACTTTGTTTATTCTGGCCTTATTGTATCCCATCATATGGATATCCATGATCTAAGGTTTCTGAGACGGTTACTTGACCCATTTAATTTCACGCTACAGTAAACATTTTCGTCCTACTTTTTGTACCAGGTTAGTAGTTCTGTAGGTTGAATTCCTGTAAGACTGCTAAGTCATGCCAGTTTGCCCTCACCGTGGGTTCTGATGAGCACACACCTATCAACAGTGTATGCGATTCTTTTTTTCTCATACCGCAATCAACT
>NW_006177315.1:0-331 GCF_000334495.1 Tupaia belangeri chinensis | reverse complement strand
CACACACACACACTATTGGTTCTGTTTCTCTTCAGAATCAAGATTATAACACACATGTAGGAGTATAAATGGAAAGTAGGAGCGGAAAATTGCAGTATGGTTGTATCCTTCATCTTGTTTAACATTCCATTTAATATTGTTACTTATTTCTGATAGAGTGAAGGCATGCACACATGAGATAAAGAGACAGAGATGGAGAGAGAGATAAGCACCCTACACAGAGGGTCTGGTCCTGTCCCTATTGCCTTCCTCCAGCCCTCCTACCCCTCTGATCTTGGTCACTAATGCATGCCAGGCATGTTTCAGGATGCAAGAACTGTGGTAGCCATGT
>NW_006177314.1:0-331 GCF_000334495.1 Tupaia belangeri chinensis | reverse complement strand
GTATACCATTGTTTAATTTGTGCCCCATTTTCTTTATTGATTGATCAATTATTCAGCACTTAGGTTGATTCCATGTCATAGCTATTGTGAACAATGCTGCCAGAAACATGGATGTGCAGATCTCTCTCTGATAAATGTTTTCCTGTCCTTTGGTTCTTTACCCATAAGTGGGATTACTCGGTCAAGTGGAATTCTATTTTTAGGTTTTTCAGGAACTTGTTTTCTGTAGTGGTTGTACTAACTTAGATTCCTACCAGCAGTGTGGGAGGGTTCCTTTTCTCTGCAACCTCTCCAACAATCGTTATTCTTAGTTTTTTTTTTTTTTTTTTTT
>NW_006177313.1:0-330 GCF_000334495.1 Tupaia belangeri chinensis | reverse complement strand
CTAGCTGCCTTAACCGCCCCACCACCTGCTGGCTCCATACAGTGATTTCCGAGGGCATTCTCTGTGGCCTCACTACGCCCAGGGCAAACAGCGCTTGTCTGCCCCGCGGGCCCTCTGCGTTTAACGGCGCCTCGCCGGTGCTCAGGCCGGGGCTCAGGTCATGCTGCCGTTTATCACGACGAGGGCAGCGTTTCTTCTTTCCTCCTGAGGTTTTTGTTACCGGGCACTTACGCTCCCCAGAGAGAAACAGAGACGGAGAGAAAGAGCGAGAAGTCACCCCGCAAGGGGAGTGGCCATGTTGTGGTCCCTTCTCCTCCATTCTCTTCTCGG
>NW_006177312.1:0-330 GCF_000334495.1 Tupaia belangeri chinensis | reverse complement strand
AAGAAGAAATCATGAGTCCAGCTGGTTCTCATCTAAGAACAGATTTTGGGATGCTGCTGCCAGGCCCCTGGATGTCTCTCTCTTGCCTCACTGCCCTTGACTCCCACCACACACAGCTCCCCTGGGGACTGGGCCACCCCAAACCTTGCTACTTCCTGCTCTTGGTGACTATGGAGCTGTGGAGGCAGCTGAGTCAGGCAGGACTGGTGCCCCCAGGGCTGGATCCACTGCCCCAGGCCTGAGTGGGGTCTTCCAAGTGAAGAGTCCTGGTCCGACCCTCATATCTCCAGGGGAAAACAGTGGAGGTGCCAGGAAGGACCTGCTGTGGAC
>NW_006177311.1:0-330 GCF_000334495.1 Tupaia belangeri chinensis | reverse complement strand
GAAAAAGAAAAAAACATACCAGGTTTGTGTGTATGTAGTCCAATATCCTGAGAGAAGAATAGAGGAAAAGAGATCAAGGCGTGGCCAAACCCACCGGGATGTTTTCTCGCTCTCCACCTCCTCTCTTTGGCAAGTACATACACCCTACAACAAAACTTAAAAAACAAACAGAAAACATCTTGTAGTGAATACAAAGAAACCTGTACCAACCGGAGGAAACCCCAGAACAACAGTCATGTTGCTAACATTAAGTGCAAACTGACACGATCAGAACTGTCCAGCAGAAGGTGGTAGGCAGGGGGCAGAGCCAGCCTGGGGCCTGCAGGGCAC
>NW_006177310.1:0-330 GCF_000334495.1 Tupaia belangeri chinensis | reverse complement strand
GTGGCCATCAGACGAGGTCGACACAACAGAGGCCAGCCCCGGAAGTGACCTGCTAGGGGAGAAAGGACTGCAGCTGAAGCAGGCATAGGCCGTGGCCCCCGTGTAACATCAGCGCTGGGAGGGTAGCCGGGTAGCCGGGTAGCCGGGGCTGGGTCCTGAGGGTACCGCGCTGCGGGGACAGAAACAAAACCTGTAAAGGGAGTATGGCATGAGAACATTCTTTCATGGTGCAGGATTTACACCTCAGCAAGGTCCCAGGAGATGGCGCTGATACCCCACGAGGTTGCCACTGAGAAGCTTGAGAAAGTACTGGCTCACACTGAGGTAGGA
>NW_006177309.1:0-330 GCF_000334495.1 Tupaia belangeri chinensis | reverse complement strand
CTTGCCAGCAGCTGGAGGAAGGGACAGTGGCTCAGTCAGGGAGGGGATGGGGTGCATGGCACCACAGCACGGTGGGGTGCTTGGCCACACACAGGTCACTCGACTGCCGAGACTTCCCGACCTGCAAAATAGGGTAGTAAGGGCAGCCTCCCAAGATACTCTAGAAGGGCGAATGAAAAAACAGGTATAAGCCATCCATGAACTGTTAACGAGATTCTCTACAGCCTGAATTCTGAAACAATCTCATCACTGCCCCATACCCACTTCACATGTCAGCAGCAACTGGTATTTAATTTCTTTTTTTTAAGACTTATTTATTTATTTATTTAT
>NW_006177308.1:0-330 GCF_000334495.1 Tupaia belangeri chinensis | reverse complement strand
ATGGGAATCCAGCGCCTTAACCACCAAGCCATGCTGACCCTGGCACTGCTACTTTCTAATGAAACCTCACTCACAAGCACAGACAGCAGATCAGATTTGGCCAGTGTTACATTTTACCAGCCGCCGTCCTAACGACAGTTTCAACGTGATGTGACACTGTCTGTTTGCTGTCTTGCCTTGTAATGATTACCTTTAAGGATTTTATTTTGTAGACTAAGTTGCTTGTTTTGGGGGTAGTATTTTAAACATAGCATTTATTTTATAGACTGTAGGTTAGTTTATTTTGAACTCATAGGGAGTAGGTTCCGGAAGCTCAGGCTCCTTTCCATT
>NW_006177307.1:0-330 GCF_000334495.1 Tupaia belangeri chinensis | reverse complement strand
AGAAATAGAGTAGAATGACTACTAGAAGGGGTGGAGGGTGCAGGGTGGAGGGGATAGAGAGGTGTGGGTTAACAGAAGCATGATTCCAGATACATGAGAGAAACAACTTCTAGTGTAATGAAGTCCAGTAGGGTAGCTATCGTCAAAGACGATTCACTGCATATCTCAGAGGAGCTAACAAAGAGGGTTTTGAAGGTCCCTAACGCAAAGTAATGACAAATGGTTGCAGTGATGGACATACCAATTAGCCTGATTTAATTAGTACACATTGTATTTTTGTACTAAAAGAACCCACATTGTACCCATGAATCTGTGCAATTACTTTATGTT
>NW_006177306.1:0-330 GCF_000334495.1 Tupaia belangeri chinensis | reverse complement strand
AACAGGGGGACAGAGACAGGGGTGGGGGTCGTGGAGGGCTCTCTTGGACCCAGGGCTTGCTCCCATTCAGGGCGCCTTCCCTGAAATCCTGGGGATCGTGCCAACCAGGAACCCCCCACTTCCCCCAATTCCAGGGCACTTTCTCCAGCCTCAAAAAGTCCCTCCTGTCATCATCCCACCCAAAAATGCCTTGGACCCCTAGGCCAGGTGGTTCCTGGGTCTGAGCCCCCTTCCCCCACCCCAGGCTTCCCGCACCCACCCACCGCCACCCACCCAGGACCTCTGGGAAACTCCCGGCTCCCGGAGGAGGAGGAGGAGGAGGAGGAGGAG
>NW_006177305.1:0-330 GCF_000334495.1 Tupaia belangeri chinensis | reverse complement strand
AACATGATCTTTGTGTTAAACCCACCCAAGTAGAATAAGAATTTTATTTTGTCTTATCACCTTTCACCACCATATGTAGAAAAAGGAGTATTTTTAGTCTAGTGTATAATGGTTCAAGATACAAGCTTAAAATTAATGGATGTGATAAGGATTAAAGGAATCAAAAGGCTTAGTTTACTGATTTCTTAAAGCTATTACCTATGTGTACTTTTAGACAACTCAATCTACTACTCATGCTGTAACAATTTTGTAGGTAAAGAAAATATTTTCCTTTTCTAGAGGTATATATTCTGCCTTTTATCAACACTGAAATAAGTAATGAGGCAATTT
>NW_006177304.1:0-330 GCF_000334495.1 Tupaia belangeri chinensis | reverse complement strand
CCATTACGCTAACTGCTGGTCCCTGGCCTCATCCGTTCTTCACTCAGCTGCCCAAGTTCTCTTTTAAAACTGTGAACTGTCAGGTCTCTCGCCCCCTAAGCCTCTCCACGGCTCCTCACCGGCCCGACGGCTAAGCCTTTCCTGTTGCTTCCCGAGGCCCCATGTTTTGGGGGCTATGCAGAGACAGGGGAGAAGACAAGCGCCCACGCTAAAGGCATCTGGATATTTGACGAGGTCTCTCTAGTAACTAGGAACTTGAACAAGCGTCTCCAGAAAGCCACAAACGAGAAGGCGTATTTTCTCCCAAATCAGGCAATCGTGTCCGGAAGC
>NW_006177303.1:0-330 GCF_000334495.1 Tupaia belangeri chinensis | reverse complement strand
TGTCTCTCTCTGGTAAACACATGCACCCTCTGACAAAAATGTAAAGAAAGGAAGAAATGTGTATCCCCAACCTCCTGTCCCTCTTCAGCCCTAAGCAACCACCCTATGGGTTTGTTTATTTTGGTTACTTCATGTAGATGAATCACATAATATGGAGACTTTGTGCCTGGCTTCTTTCACTTAGCACAATGTTTCAAAGTTCCTTTATGTTGCATCCTGTTTCAGTACCATATTCCTTTGTGTGACTGAATAGTATTCTATTTATGGTTACACCACATTTCCTTTGTCCACTCATTACTGGTGAATATTTGAATTATTTTTGCTCTTCAT
>NW_006177302.1:0-330 GCF_000334495.1 Tupaia belangeri chinensis | reverse complement strand
GGGGTTCAGTGCTCTGCGGTCGGCCTCTTGAAATTCTCAATGCTTTGACCTCTGAGTTTGTGTTTTGTAAGTAAAAAGTGATGGGAGGGTGGAGGTGCTCTGAGAACTTGGTGCCTTGGCTCACCAGCCAGTGCCACCCCACCCCCTGGGGATACTGGTGTCCGTGCACCTGGCAAGAGCTGCACAAGGTCAGGGTGGGGTGTACACACCCAGGGGGTATCCCCAAGTCAGAGGGAGTGCAGCACCAAACAGCAAATTCCAAATCCCAGGTGGTTAAGGGGACTGGACCCCACCTAGCCCATCACGGTTCGAACTTCACCCCAGTGGCTT
>NW_006177301.1:0-330 GCF_000334495.1 Tupaia belangeri chinensis | reverse complement strand
CATGTGGGAGTCCAGCGCCCCTAACCACCACCACGCCACCTGCAGGTGCCTCAAGTTTATCTCTTTGTTCCATGGGAGACAGAGAGAGAGCATTTATGGAAGGGCTCTAATACAAAAATCCACCCCAGTCTTAACCACCCCGGGTCATGGGCACAATGCGTCTGGCATAGGCAGGGAGGACTCCTGACCGTGACTCAGAACCTTCCTGTGGGGGTCAGTCTCCCCGAGTGCCACGTTTCAGCACTGCACCAACCTCCAGCCCTGCCCCCGGGTCCACGTTGCCCCTCACGACTTCAGGCATGCACATACACACACCTGGTGTGTTTTCAG
>NW_006177300.1:0-330 GCF_000334495.1 Tupaia belangeri chinensis | reverse complement strand
AGGTTTTGGCTCTACTGCTTTTGTTGGTGGATACCCATTCTGGGGTGGCATCTCTGTGAGTAGACTATTAAAATACATCTCCTTATCAGTTTTTAAAGTGTAACTTTATCTATTCAGCTTATTCACACTAATTTCTTAATAAGCCTTACATCAAAGAGATGAAGAATTTAAAGAAATAACAGCTCTGTTTGGCCATAAAAAAGAGAAACTGTTGTTCACCATATTAACTTGCAGCTTAAACCCATACTAGAAAGTTTAAACTGGTCAAGTTATTAGGAAGTCATTTTAGGTTCCATTACATTTTTTTTCCTTTAAATTTATTTATTTTTT
>NW_006177299.1:0-330 GCF_000334495.1 Tupaia belangeri chinensis | reverse complement strand
TAATGTTAACTATATTCACATTGTTGTGAAACAGAGCTCCAAAACTTTTCATCTTGTAAAATTGAAACTCCACTCATTAAACATGAACTCACATTTTTTCATCTTCTTCCAGCCCCTGGTAACAACCATTATACTCTCTATAGATTTTTAAAAAATGTTTAATGATGAATACATAGGTGGAAAACACAATGAAAAAAGGGAAGAAAATTGATCAGGATATGGGATAGTTCAAAGGAGCAGGAAGATGATAGTGGTAACTAAGGAACGAAGCAGAAGTTCTGGGAAAAAAGAGAGAGTAGACACATCCTCTGGCCATTAAAAACAAAAAGA
>NW_006177298.1:0-330 GCF_000334495.1 Tupaia belangeri chinensis | reverse complement strand
CCCTGGGCAAGCACAGTGAATTTCTTGGGTGAAGTTACTCACAGTCTGTCAGTCCTCCCCACCCAGAGGCTGACTTAAAAGTGGGGACAAAAGCCCCTGGACTTCAGTAGCAGAAAGCTTCTTCTCATCTTTGGTGATCCCTAACAATGTTAATGGCACAGTGAGTCCCTTCTTAACTGGATAAGAGATCTGCCAAGGTCATGTCTCTGGTAGAACTGACCTGGTGAAGTCAAAGACGCACTTCTGTGACCCGCTGAGCAAGGCTGTGGCTTCTACAGAAAGGGGCATGAGAAGGTAGGTGGTTTTTAACTCCTAAAAACCTGCCTATAG
>NW_006177297.1:0-330 GCF_000334495.1 Tupaia belangeri chinensis | reverse complement strand
GAAGACTGGAGGGCAAGTATGATGTTTATATGTTCATTAGAGGCTGAGGGTTTGTCTTGTCCATAATTTTTAGTGCCTGGCTTGCATCTTGAAGATTAGCTCTTAGTCCTCTATAATGACCTGAGCTGCAGTTACCAAATCTTCACTTCGGACAGAGCTGATATTCACTCAGATGTATAGGTTTGGCCAATTAGTTATTTAAATACCAACATATTTCTGAATGAGTAAACAAATAACCACTGCCCCTTGGCCTCTCTGGGTCATCTCCAAGATCCAGCAACTAAAAAATTAACACAGGTCTGAGGGACCAGCAGGTAGCATGGTGGTTAA
>NW_006177296.1:0-330 GCF_000334495.1 Tupaia belangeri chinensis | reverse complement strand
GGGAAATTCAGGTTGGATTCCATCATCTGCAGCAAAGCTTAAACAGTTTGACAGTGTGGTTCATAGAATCCACTACTATGTGCAGATGTTCAAGGGTAAGCAGACAAGCCCAGCAGCTCCCTGAGTGGCATTGTTCACCTTTACCTGACCAAACCACTCTACACATCAGCCCCACCTCTTCAGCATCTCTGTAGACTCACCATTAATAAATGCACCCGTACCATCTGGGGACTACCATTACCAAAAAGATGAAAAGATTACATGGAAGAATATAAATTCTAGGTAGAAGTGTTTTTTTATTTTTCTAAACACACCTCATATAGAGTATCT
>NW_006177295.1:0-330 GCF_000334495.1 Tupaia belangeri chinensis | reverse complement strand
GATGTCCGGAGGCTCCTCTGAGACTCTGTGGGCTCTGGGCCGACCCTGAGGCAGGAGGCGGCCCCATGGGGTGCCAGCAGCTGAGACTCATTTCAGGTGTTTGCGGGCTCTAGGCCCCTGCCCTGGCCGTGTCCTCCCCCCGGGAAGCAGTCCCCAGTTGTCTCTGCCTCAGTGGGGAAGACGAGGACACAGTGGGGGGGCCAGCAGGCCTGCCGCCTGAGCACCCCCTCCAGCGCCAGGCCGGGCCTCTCCCCACGCTCTGTGGACCTGCCAGTTCCCACATCGGGAGGGCAGGAGGGAGAGCAGGCAGGGCAGGGCAGGTAAGGTGGG
>NW_006177294.1:0-330 GCF_000334495.1 Tupaia belangeri chinensis | reverse complement strand
CTGTATAAGTTTTCAGATGGTCAGTAAGAGGCATGTTTACACAGTAAATTCCTATATTGTTTTATCTATCTTTTTTCTCTCCAGTAAAATGTGTCTCATGTATGACAAGATTTCAAAGATTTCACAATTTATACACATCATAAGATTTTACATCTCTGTGATTTCTTTGGTACACCATAATTTTTGACCTCTGGAAAAGGGTTTTTGATGTTTATTATAATTATAGGGTGCTTCCCTTGTGTGTATTCTCTGATGAAAAGCTGTATTTTACTTCTACAGTAAGGATTTCTCTTATTTATTTTACATGATAGGAGTCTTCCAGTTTTTTTT
>NW_006177293.1:0-330 GCF_000334495.1 Tupaia belangeri chinensis | reverse complement strand
TTACAAATATTTCTTTTGGGAAAAAAAGAAAGAAAACAGTTAAGAAACATATAATGAAAATTATTTGTTAAAGGGAATAAGTATAGTAATATCTTTGAGTCAATATATATTGTATTCTTGATGGGAAAGTTCATTTTGTATATATGAGATACAGTGAATAAATTTAAAATAAATTAAAAAATAAATTTAAAAAATAGAAACAAAACAAACCTTAGAAGAGAGTTGAAACAAAGATTAGGGCCAGCCAGTGGCCCAGTGGTAACACTACACACTGTGACGATGAACCCACATGGAAAGGACATGGATTGAGTCTTGAGGCCTCCTTGTGCA
>NW_006177292.1:0-330 GCF_000334495.1 Tupaia belangeri chinensis | reverse complement strand
TACTAGAAGTCTTCAGGACCCAGAGAGAAAGGTCCTTCCTGGTCCCTCATATAGACGCTGAGAGCAGACATCTGTCCCCTGGGCATACGGCAGGGAAAAATAAAATCCAATAATGTCGTTGTTGTTGCCAATGAGCTACTTTGGGAATTAAGATCATTAAAGACTAATAGCAGCCGTTGGGTACTTAGCAAACACGGCTAATTATCTCCCCACAAGGCGGGGAGGTGGCTATGACAGCAGCGCTGCTAAACCGCAGTCCTGCCCGGCTCCTATTTCCTCCTGGCCAGGTAATTAGGAAGAATCAAGGACCAGCAGTTGGTGTAATGGCTA
>NW_006177291.1:0-330 GCF_000334495.1 Tupaia belangeri chinensis | reverse complement strand
GTGGGAGGCAGCCTGGAACCCCGGCAGGAGGGCTGAGAGCCCCCGCGCTTCCCCTGGGGGTGTCTGGGCCCTGCTCACCTGTCTGCACAGCTGGGGCGGCTCCTTCCCTCACAGTGCAGGCCTTGGAAGCCCGAAGCACAGAGGCAGGTGAAGGCGCCGGGCCTGTTCACACAGGTACCCCCATGGAGGCACGGGGCTGGAGAGAGGGGGCTGTGAGGGGTTGGGTTCCTTGCCTGTAACCTGGCCTGCGACCTTAGTCACCGCACACAGGGCATGTACCCCACATGGAGGCAAGGCCATGCCCCGCCCCTGTCAGGACAACCGCTCTCT
>NW_006177290.1:0-330 GCF_000334495.1 Tupaia belangeri chinensis | reverse complement strand
CCCGGACACTCCCTCCATGTCTCCAGTCTGGGTGGAGAAGGAGTCAGGAGTTTGGGGGACACTGGATGGTGGGATGTGGTCAGTAGGGGACTGCTGGTGGGGCCTTGCTCTGGCAATGGCTGCTGTTGGTCACAGCTGCTCTAGTGGCAGCCCAGGGTCCTTGCCATGGGATCTGAGCAGCCAAGGAAGAAAGGGGAGGGCGCGTGTTCACCAAGGTGTGACGACTCGCCCTTGACTGTGGCCCAGGGCTATGACCGGGGTGGCCCACACAGCCCAGCAGGTGCAGGGCCAGGGGAGGAGCTGGTGCTCAGACCCCAGCCCTCTGAGGTG
>NW_006177289.1:0-330 GCF_000334495.1 Tupaia belangeri chinensis | reverse complement strand
ATTATGCCAACTGCTGGTCCCAACAATTACTATTAACAACAGGTATCATTTATTTATTTTGGACCTACCATATGCCAGGCATTACGCATACTGTATCTTGCTTTGGGGCTTATAAAACCATTAAGGTACACAGTTCAGTCTTATTTCTCAGGTGAGCAAACTGAGACTTAGAAATCTGTCTAAGTCATTTGTCTAAAAATCTATGATCTGCAAGGGAAAGATGTGGGTGCAGATCCAGACTGGCTTCATCCACAGCTCAGGTTCTTTTTCCCACAGCATCCAGCTTTGATGTGTTGTTTGAGTGAATAAGTGAGCTTCCAACTGTAAAAC
>NW_006177288.1:0-330 GCF_000334495.1 Tupaia belangeri chinensis | reverse complement strand
GATGGCGCTGAGCAAGCCAACCTGCAACAGATGCCACGGCCTCCAAGAAATACAGCAGCTTCTTCATACTCGTCCGGTAACGAGGCACACGTGCTCTACTTCACTCTAGCCGAAGCCCTCAGGAGTGAAGTCTATGAGCCTGGTCCTAGGGATTGAACAGGCTCATGTTCCGTCTCAGCCCTGTTCCTTAGGAGCTGTGTGACTGTGGGCAAGTTGCTTGAGCTCACGGTGCCTCTATTTCCTTATTTGTAAAATGAGAATAGTGGTATCTACCATATAGGGGTCTCGAGAAAATCAACGAGATAATGCCCAGTATAGAGTAAGCCTTCA
>NW_006177287.1:0-330 GCF_000334495.1 Tupaia belangeri chinensis | reverse complement strand
GTGAGTCAGCCCTGAGGAGCTGCAGGACTCAATGACTTCACTCCAAGCAATGTGAATGTTAATGAGCATGCTCTCCAACTCTTTCTGAGGCCAACATTACTCTGACTTTACATAAGACAAAAACACAAGAACAACAAATAGTACAGAAAAATGTTCTTGATGAACAAAGATGTAAAGATTCTCAGAAGAATACTAGCTAATGTAATCCAATAACACATCACAAAGATTACACAAAATGATCAAGTGGGACTATTTCAAGGGTTTCAATATACACAAATCTATAAATGTGATGTATGACATCAACAAAATGAAGAGCAAAATCATATTGTA
>NW_006177286.1:0-330 GCF_000334495.1 Tupaia belangeri chinensis | reverse complement strand
CTCTCTCTCTCTCGTGGAATACTTAAATAAGGTTAAAAAACAAACAAAACTGAATTTCATGTTTAGACTTGGGTCTCGCCCCCAAGATACACTTGCAAATATTCCAAAATCTTAAAAAACTCCATTCTAGTGCTGAACATTTCAGATAAGGAATTCTCAACACATAGCAGATACACCATAAAATTCCCGCTTTAAAAAAAACACTAGCGATAACAACACTAGTGATGGTCAAGTTAAGCGATTCAGAATAACTGTTCTGAGCGCCCACTTCAATGGAAAGCCTACTTCTGAATTGGCAAACAGACCAAACAAGATGAACTTTTAAAACTT
>NW_006177285.1:0-330 GCF_000334495.1 Tupaia belangeri chinensis | reverse complement strand
CCTGGTAAAATCCAATAAACTTTCCAATATCCAGCATCCCTTTAGCTATATCCTTGTATATAGCGAATTTGCTGAGAGTTGAGGGTCATGATGATGACCTCAAGGCAAAGGGCAATACCACTCTTTAAACATCTACTATGTGCTAATTGAACTCAACTAAGTCATCCCATTTTATCCTGAAGCACTAAGGTTCCTAAAAAGCCCTTTGATAGATGTGGAGAGCAGCTCATTCAAGACATTAAAAAAATTTTTTTTTGCTTGTCTTAATATTCATAATTTGCTGATATGTGTTAAAATCTAAAATCGGGGACCAGCAGTTAGCATAATGGC
>NW_006177284.1:0-330 GCF_000334495.1 Tupaia belangeri chinensis | reverse complement strand
CTATTAAATAGTAAATACTGTAAAATATTTGATAATGATTTACATCCATCTCAATCTACCATTCTGTAGTACCACAAAGACATTGTCTCCAGGTTTCTCCTTTCTCTTAATTGTACTTACTGAGGGTCTCGGTGTCAGGGACTGTCCTAGGTGTTAAATACATACTAATGAGTCCTAGACCTGTCCTGTCCCAAATGTCAGTCTAGAAGGAGAAGCAGTTATAAAATGGTAATTCTATTAGTAGTGATGCTTGTATTGCAAAGGAGATGGATTGATCAGTTTAATGAAAATATTAAGAACTTTTTTTGAGAGAGAGATTTTTGCCTTAGG
>NW_006177283.1:0-330 GCF_000334495.1 Tupaia belangeri chinensis | reverse complement strand
GACTTAGGTTTGAATGCTTATTTAACACTGTGCCTGATTCGTATCATTCAACAAATGCATCATATGGTTGTCTTCATATATGTGATAAGCTCTATAATATAATGCATGGCTTAAATATAATATGTGTGCCAAAATAAATAAATAAAATATCATACATAGGACCCAGAAATATATCAGATAGTACATAGCATTGAGTAGCAAGTAATGGATGTGCAGCTTTCAGAAGTGTGCAATTTGTCTGCCTGGGAGCTAAATTAATTTGGCAAGCGTGTTTGGTATGATCCACAGTGTTTTTTAAAACATTCAAATTATTGGGAACCAGCAGTTAGC
>NW_006177282.1:0-330 GCF_000334495.1 Tupaia belangeri chinensis | reverse complement strand
TTGTTATTACTCATAATTCCGCAGCCAGTGTTGAGGTCTGTCCCGGCTGTGCAGTGCACCTCAAGGATCCCCTCACAGGCTGACAGAGCAGGGAGTCCCATCCCCAAACCCATGGGAACAAGGGGTCTTCAGTTTGGGGACAACGTCATGGCTTCCCAGTTGGGTGGACAGCCTGACAGTCGTCTAGCCCACACAGCAACTAGGCATCATTGGGGCACACCTTCCGAGACCTGGCCAGATCCTTGAAGGAGAGCTGAATTTCACTGCACTTATGCCGTTTGAAGTAGGAGTGCTGCCTATGTGTAGTCGTGGCCGAGTGGTTAAGGCGAT
>NW_006177281.1:0-330 GCF_000334495.1 Tupaia belangeri chinensis | reverse complement strand
TTTCTGATTTAAAGCAGCATATGATTCTGAAACATAAACAGAGTGACTCAAATATATGTTGAGTATGTAATGAAAATTTCTCTACCAACTTGCTTCTGACTGAACACACCAAGTTAAACAAGGAGGACCTATACATTTGTAAATACTGTGAGTGTAAGACAGTAAGTTTTGAGAGTCTCACTCAGCATATTGCAGATACTCATTTCACTGATCACCTCTACTAGTGTGAGCAGTGTGACATGCAGTTCTCCTCAAGCCATGAGCTCTACCTGCATTTCCCAGAGCACAGCTGCAATGAAAGTACTTGTGTCAGTTCTGTGAACATGAAAC
>NW_006177280.1:0-330 GCF_000334495.1 Tupaia belangeri chinensis | reverse complement strand
GGGGGTGCTCTCTCTTTTTTCTCTCTTTCTGGTAAGTGCATCCACCTTCTAGCAACTAAAAAAAATTTTTTTCTGACCATCAAAATTCATGATCTTTCAAGCAACCACACCCTATAGTCTTCTGAATGGCAAATAATTTGGATGTGACACTGTAATTCATTAGGTAAAGATAAGAAGACACCTATGGGGCTAGCAGGTGATATGGAAGTTAAGGCAGCTGGATCCTACAAGGTTCGAGTTGCAGACCCAGTAGCTGTAAAAACCGCACATGGCACACGTTAGTGTCCACAATGCCAAAAGGAAAATGGAGAAGAGACTGTGGCATGGCTA
>NW_006177279.1:0-330 GCF_000334495.1 Tupaia belangeri chinensis | reverse complement strand
AACAAGTAAAAAAATAATAATTATCAAATTTACTTTATCTCCTCTTCTTCCCTATTAGTCTAAGTTCTTCGTCTATCTTGTACACTTTGATATTCTCAAAATTTGGAAGAGCACCAGGCTCACAGTATACAATCAGCAAATATTTATTAGAAAAATTGTTGGCTCTCACAGCCCAGAATCCTACTAGAGTAATTTCTAGAATTTAGTCTTCCTTAAGATATTCCCAAAAAAATCCTAGGAAGTCTCCTTAGTGTTATCTCATGTAGTCTCACTGTGGGTTGGTCTCCTAGTCCTGCCTTCCCAATCCACCTGTCCATGCCCTCTGCAGTC
>NW_006177278.1:0-330 GCF_000334495.1 Tupaia belangeri chinensis | reverse complement strand
AAAAAAAGGTTTTTTGTATTTCTTTTTGGTCTCAAGTTTGTTTATCTCTTCTCTGATCTTTATTATTTATTTCCGTCTGCTAACTTTGGGATTAGTTTGTCCTTGTTTTTCTAGGTTTTTTCCCCCCAAGGTACATCATTATATTGTTTATTTGAATGCTTTCTTTCCTTTTTGGTGAAGGAATTTAGTGCTATAAAATTCTCTTTAAGAAGTGCTTTCACTGTGCCTCATGGATATGCTGTGTTTTATTTTTCACTCATTTGCAATTTTTAAGTATCCATCTTTATTTCTCCCTTAATCCAGTAGTCATTCCAGAGCATATTACTTAGT
>NW_006177277.1:0-330 GCF_000334495.1 Tupaia belangeri chinensis | reverse complement strand
CGTGTGGGCCCCGATGGGTGACCCGGAGGACCTGTATTTCACCAGTCGGGGAACCTTGTTGACCTGGAAGAGTGGCAGCAGTACAAGAGCCGGCGCGGTCAACACGTCGGAAGAGTTGTGCTGCGCAGGGTGAGGGTGGGCACTGAGATCACTCAGCACCATCGAGGTCGCTGCCTCAGGTGCTCTCACAGACATCCTCGGGTCGTACGTGTGCGGTGTGTCGTTGTTCCTCCGTGAGCATTTACATGTGAGGAACCTGAGGCTCAGACAGAGGGACTTAGCCAGAGCTGTTAAATTCACGGGAAGTAGGTATTATGAAAAAGCTGTGCA
>NW_006177276.1:0-330 GCF_000334495.1 Tupaia belangeri chinensis | reverse complement strand
CATAGGAGCCCGCAATAGAAAGAACTGCGCTGGTGAGAAGAGTCTACCAATGAGCTGCACTAGAGCCAGGGAAGGTTCAGGAAACCACAGAACGGGCTGCAGAGGTGCACAAAGTCTGCAGATCAGAGTCGGGAGTTAGGACAATGTTCTCAGCCTTGAGGAGCCCTGAGGGTTGGTTATGAGCTCTGAAGTGGCATTTTCCAGTCCATTTTCAAAGCAAATGAAGCCAGTTTAAATATTACCACCTGAAAATCTTGTTTTCAGCCTCTAGATATGATTCTTTTGACATTATAGCAAAACTTATTTTAAAAGGGTGCTGGGTTTGCACCC
>NW_006177275.1:0-330 GCF_000334495.1 Tupaia belangeri chinensis | reverse complement strand
TGGCTGTCCCCCATGGGGAGTGCTTTCTCCCTAACTCTGTGTCTCCAGTCAGCACATGCATACCCTATAGAAATTAAAATTTACTCCTGAAATGCAACTCTAGCAAAGCAAATCTGAAGAGAGCCTATGTTGTCAGTCACTATTTCTGCTGTACTTATATAAGTATATAATCAGGCCAAAGTTAAAAAGACTAAACTTATATTTAAATAGCAAACAAATTAGTTATAGTGATTGGTAGAAATGGGGTTAACTATACAGAGAAAAAATTGTTTCAGAAGAGCACTACAGAGTACCCATTATTAGATTCTAGATGTTTTTTTCTTTTTTTTT
>NW_006177274.1:0-330 GCF_000334495.1 Tupaia belangeri chinensis | reverse complement strand
TAGACACCACTGCCCTCTCAGCTCCTAAACCAAGTTTGCTGCTATAAAGTCTGCATTAATATGTAGACTCATAATTTCCAGTCATAGGCATTTATTTTCTCTGAGTCATGACTGCAGCATATTTGTATGAAAAGATTTTTCTGTTCCTCTCTCTAAATAGGGTATTTAAAAGACAGTTCAGTCTCATATGGTCTATCAGAATAAAGAGCCAAATTATTAAGTATAGTCTGTGTATACACAGACTGTATATTGACAAATGATAATTATAGGCTCAGATTTACAGAAACATATGTAGACAACATTGAGGAAGTTAGTTTTTAGCCAAGTTTT
>NW_006177273.1:0-330 GCF_000334495.1 Tupaia belangeri chinensis | reverse complement strand
ATGCCAAGAAGCCAGCCATGGTGGCACAGGGGTGACAACACTCTGTGTGCTGAACCCAAACGGAAGGCCTCAGGTTCCCAGCCCGAGGCGTCCCTGCACACCAGGTGCATGTGCAGGCCTGCGATCTTGGCTGGCTGGTGGTGGATCTTGTCGTGAGAGCCACATTGGGAGTGCTGTCTTTGTTTCTGTCTTTCCTCTCTCTTTCTCATTAAAAAAATAATAAAATGAAGAGACATAGAAGAAAAGAATATACCGATCGAAGGAATGAGAAGTGTGCTTATGCCCCCCAGAGACTTATTATTATTATTTTTTTAGAGAGAGAGATTTTTG
>NW_006177272.1:0-330 GCF_000334495.1 Tupaia belangeri chinensis | reverse complement strand
AAAAAAAAAAAGTATTATCCCCAGGCCCACCCCATCCCTCCAATTTCTGATGAAGTCGTCTGAAGTGGCTCCCAGGCCACTCCCAGTTCCCATCACTCCCCGGGGGTCCTAAAGGGCTCACAGGCTGCAGACTCCTGTCACAGCGATGCCTGCCTGCCAGCTCCTCCCCGGGTGTTGGATCTCTGCCTGAGCCATAGTGAGAGGCAGGGGAAGGGGTGATCAGGAGAGGAAAAGGTACCGCAGGAACACTGCGGGGATGCGTTCTCTCCTAAACACAGGTCAGCTGAGTACGTGAAATGAAATTGCTCTGAGGCCAAGGTCACAGTAAAA
>NW_006177271.1:0-330 GCF_000334495.1 Tupaia belangeri chinensis | reverse complement strand
CAGGGGCGGTTTTCTAAATCACGCAGCCCCTCGGTTGGTTCTATAATCAGCAATTGATCACTCAGCTACTGACAGGAAACCTCCCAAAGTACACCTGAGATCTGTCAAGATCTGCCCAGGTCCCTTCCAGAAGAAATTAGTCATTCTTTTTCTTAACTCTGGGTATTATGAATGATCAACGCGGAGGGCGTTAAAATAATAAACTTCCAAATCAAGAGCTTTTCCGGCAACAGGGAGCAAAAAACGACTCTCAGCATCACGCAGCCCGATTTGGTTTTCCAATGAGGATTTCCACGACTTTACAGGTGTCCCTGATCTTGAAAGGGCAAG
>NW_006177270.1:0-330 GCF_000334495.1 Tupaia belangeri chinensis | reverse complement strand
ACCAGGGGAAGGTGAGGGAGCTCATCAGCGCTGCCCTCTGCCCAGGGCCAGACCCACACTGCTCTGCAAACGTGGTCTCTGTCTGATCTAGATCTACAACTCGGAGGTTCAGGAGAGCAACTCCAGCTGCAGGACTCCTGCTGTGGTCAAGATTTGTGGATGGCTGTGCTGGAGAACATGGCAGATGGACTGTAGTATCCTGCTCCCCTCTGTTACAAAATGTACCACCCGCAGGTACAGGATGCTCACCTTGGCTGATTGGAGGTCACCAAGTGGACTGAGCCCAGCTAGTCCACAACCTGGCTGGGGACCCATAGGCATGGCCTAGGA
>NW_006177269.1:0-330 GCF_000334495.1 Tupaia belangeri chinensis | reverse complement strand
ATCTCGCTAACATTTTTCGAATGATTAAGTACCTTTCTTTTCCCATATCTTCTCACACAGCCCTGTGTAGATGAGTTGTATATGCTTATTACTCACATTTTGTAGATGAGGAAATAGATCCCAGGACATGAAATGATTTGCTGAATGTTACATAGCTAGTGCAATTTGTAATACAACACATAGGCCTGGAGATATTTGTTGCGGGTCTAGTTCATTTATGTTCTACTCTTTCTTCCAATGACAAATTATTGTATTTAGATAGTATCACTTTATATTTGACCCACATATTTTCATACCTGTTCCTTTCTGTTGTATCTTCAAGTATTTGTC
>NW_006177268.1:0-330 GCF_000334495.1 Tupaia belangeri chinensis | reverse complement strand
TATTTATTTATTTATTTATATATCATTTTTAACTTCCAAATCATAATTATATACATTTATGGGATACTATGTGATGGGGCTTTCTTTTTTTGTGTGAGGTTTTCTTGTTTTTATGCCAATGAGTACATGTACACAAAAGAGAGAGAGACAGAAAGAATGACAACTACAATAAGACCTGGTCATGCCACAATCTTTTTTTCCTCCTTTTTTTCCCCATTATATTAGGGTCCTGAAGGTTCCTAGCAAATTTTTCAAGCCACTGGTCTGTGAGTCAAACCATGCTTAGCCTTTTGGGATCTGTCCCTCCTGCGCAGCACTTAGCACTGAGCC
>NW_006177267.1:0-330 GCF_000334495.1 Tupaia belangeri chinensis | reverse complement strand
TTTTTTTTTTCTAAAGCCCATGTCCCCATTTCCTGTTGCAAAAAGCATATATAGAGCATTCATGGCTTGTGAAAATTGCTTTATGAAATGGAAGACCACAAGAGCAGGTTGCCTGATGTCCTTCTAACCACAACTGGGGGCCACAGGAACCCCGGGGGGATGCTTGCCTCCAGAACAACAGAGCAACTGGTGCCTGTTTCATCTATCATGCCAGTTAAATGAGCACAGTATGCAAGAACCAATCAGGGCCCAGAGGAAGCCCCTGGCCGCTAGGGGAGTTCTGCCATGTCTGTGCTTAAACTTGTACGCTCCAGAGAGCTGCTGGGTCTA
>NW_006177266.1:0-330 GCF_000334495.1 Tupaia belangeri chinensis | reverse complement strand
TCCGCAGTGCCTCGCTGGGCCTCAGCCTCCGTGTGACAGGAGCAGGCCCAAGTGCAGGACCTTGGAAAGCAGTTCCGGAGACCAGGCCTTCAGCCTCGGCTTCTCCCGAGGGACAATGAGCGACTCGGGCCAGAATGTTCACAAGGCCCTTCCGCTGAGGCCCTCTCCAGCCCACAGACCTGCTCCCAGCCCAGGCTACCCTCAGCCCAGGGCAGTAACAGGGCCCTGGGGCCAAGAGCTGCCGGGCGTGGGCGGGGACAAGTCCAGGCACCCTCTCGGGGGACCGCCTGTGCAGTCCAGCACGGGCAGGCAGCGGGCCACACTGCCACA
>NW_006177265.1:0-330 GCF_000334495.1 Tupaia belangeri chinensis | reverse complement strand
GTCTGTTTTTCAAGCTATCAGTGCCAGTGGGCCACATGGGATCTGCCTCCCTTAACCACTTTAAATATTTTTCTTTTTCTTTTTTCCTTTTCTAATTATAATTCTAGTTTATATTTAATCGGTGTATATCTTTTGGGCTTCAGTGCAGTTTCAAGAGGTACGCATACAGGGTATGATAATCAAATCAAGGATCTGCCCATAGTCATCTTCAGCGTTACCTTGTGTACCCCTGTTAAGAGTGCTCCAAGTTTTTGGAAATAGGAATTAAATTGGTTGTATATTTTACACTGGTGTTAAAGGCATGAGTGCAGTATCTGCAAGAGAAACCAT
>NW_006177264.1:0-330 GCF_000334495.1 Tupaia belangeri chinensis | reverse complement strand
TTTCTGCTCAGATTTTACCCTCCAGATCCCATTCTAGAGTGGTATGGCATCTACTGTATCCTCTTCTTGTCTCTCTCTGTGTTTTGTTTTATCTTAGTTTATTTAAAACATTTTTAGGGTAATGTAATTTCTTGGCTCTCAGATTCCCCTTTATCTTGCCAATTCACACCTTCCTTTTGCCCACTTAGTAGAAGCAAAAAGTGCTGGCCTTCAGAGAAGACTCCTTTATTGGAGCTGGCAGTATTCCTTTCAGTAACTAAGACTAATGAAAAGGTTCTACTCAGACTTCACCCTCCAGATCTCATTTTAGAGTGGTAGGGCACACCCTGT
>NW_006177263.1:0-330 GCF_000334495.1 Tupaia belangeri chinensis | reverse complement strand
TTTTGTTTTTGTTTTTGCTGTTTTTTATTCTCAAGGTCTTCCTGCTGGTGGATAAGTAATTGTTTTATTCAGACGATGGTAATCTATAAAGATAGCAAGATTAGAATATGAGATGGAAACGAGAAATCAAAAGTTACCTGTTGCACTCATTGGGCAGGGTGCTCCTAAGTGAGCCATCACTACCATGCCACCTGCTGGTCTGTGCACTTATTTCCTGGTTAAGACTGAGTAGTATTTCACTGAGCAGTATTTCACCTTTAACGATGCATTGTGGTCCTTTACCCATAGAAGTCACCTCGGGTAAACCAAAGCAACCCCAGACTGGACATG
>NW_006177262.1:0-330 GCF_000334495.1 Tupaia belangeri chinensis | reverse complement strand
TTTTTTTTTTTAGCTTACTCTTCCTAATTTGTTTTAGAAAAGTTACGATCCCATCATCTAGGGGATAAAGTCCAAACCCAGGTCAAGACTTACTGGTCAAGGCTTTCTAGACCTGCTGTCTAGTTTTTCCTCCTAGCTTCGTAGCCCAGTCTCCAGTTTACTCTCCTCAAAAAATCCAGATTTACCCTTCATGTAAATGTTCACGCTGTCTTCTCTTTCTGGAAGGATGCCTGGAATACAGTTTTTGATTCTTTCAAGTTTTCAAGCCTTACCTCTCTCTTAGGGCCCAATTCAAATTTCGCTTTCCACGTAACATCATCTGAAAATGAT
>NW_006177261.1:0-330 GCF_000334495.1 Tupaia belangeri chinensis | reverse complement strand
AAAAAAAAAAAAAAGTTATATTTTTTGTATTATAATCCAGGGGTGGTAGGCTGTTAATATAAAAATATCTAATAAAGCATATTTGTTGCATGGCCTAGTAGTTGAGGGAGCTGGATACCATATGGCTAAGAGTACAGTTCAAATTCCATCCCTCATGGTTTGGAAAAGTCACCAGACCCTGATCTATGTGAGTGGCCATCCCAATAGGATGGAGAAATAGATGATAAAAGATTGTGGAGCAACTACACCTTGAGGGAGGTGCTTTCTCCACTCCATCCCACCTGTTCCTCATAAAGAGCACATGTCAGATGTTTATAAACAGACAAAAAA
>NW_006177260.1:0-330 GCF_000334495.1 Tupaia belangeri chinensis | reverse complement strand
AGGCCTCCTCTCTCCTCTGTGCCCAGCATCCAGGGCTCTGAAGATGTGGGCGCATGCTCTGCTGGGCAGAAGGGAAACCTGAGAAACGGACTCACGGGATGAGTGGATTCCTAACACGCCTCCTCACCTCGAATATCTGCAGTGCGTGAAAGACGTGGACGACACTGAGACCAGAGAATGCTTTCTCAGGCCGGCTGCAGGGCCTGGCAGTTACGGGAGCCGGATCCCACGTGGCCGATCACGCAGATTGAATTCCACGGGGTATTGAGAGACACGTCTGGGACAGGTGTATACCCCACGTCCCAACAAGATGGAGAAATGGAGGAGAAG
>NW_006177259.1:0-330 GCF_000334495.1 Tupaia belangeri chinensis | reverse complement strand
AAAAAAAAAAAAAAACACTCAAAAAAAAACATTATTACAATTTCTAACCTTACAATCCCTTCTAGATGATGTAAACATCCCATTTTTATTTGCTCATCAGCCCTCTAACCTTAGGTGATCATTGAGCAGATCAAGCCGTTGCTGCCTTCTCTTGCTTTTAATCAGGCAAAACAATCTCACTCTCTCCACCACCAAAATTCTCGAGCTCATAGGTAGAACTTTCCATTCCACTGTTAGATAAGCCCAAACTATTGTCTGCACATGTTCCTCCTGGCAGAGCATTTCAGGCCTATTTTTAGACCATGGAGTTAATCCTAGAGGACTTCACTA
>NW_006177258.1:0-330 GCF_000334495.1 Tupaia belangeri chinensis | reverse complement strand
CCCCTTCAGCCTTCCTATCCAGTCCCTGTCACTGTCCTGCCTTTTCCTCTCCCTCCAGAAATCCAAATTGCTGAATGAAATCCAGTTGCTCCAGGTGGGTGTAGACTGGAACTGCACATTTGGCCTGAGGAGCATTTTGGTTTTGGTTCCAGGACATGAAGAAGCTCAGTAACAATGAGAGGTGAGGACTGGAGAGGATTTGGAGGAGGGAGGAGACACTCTTCCTGGAGCCCAGCTTCCCAGAACCTGTGGTCTTGGCTCCCTGGCCACCTTCAGATGCTGCTCTGTGACAGCCAGGGCACCAGGACCCTGGGAGGGAGGGCTGAAGCG
>NW_006177257.1:0-330 GCF_000334495.1 Tupaia belangeri chinensis | reverse complement strand
AACCAGAACATAATATATAAAGAACTCAAACAATTCACACACATAAAAACTAACAATCCGATTAAATATGGGCACTTTATATTGAACGGACAACTCAAAGAGAGATACGAATTGCTGAAAAGCATATAAGAAAATGTTCAACATCTCTGATTATAAGTGAAGTGCTAAAACCACAATGAGGTATCATCTAACCCAGTCAGACTGGCTGGGTGACTTGTTTTCTCACTTACCTCTCTCTGTTGAGAGCACATGTACCATATAGCAATTATTTTTCTTTTTACTTTTTAAAAAGAATTCTGTAACTTTTAAAATTTATTTATTTATTTTAAT
>NW_006177256.1:0-330 GCF_000334495.1 Tupaia belangeri chinensis | reverse complement strand
AAAAAAAAAAATACAAGAAAGAAAAAAACTTTAAAAAAAAGTTCATTGAGCCTACCTGGTAAATTGTTTTGGTTTTATTTCTTGGTAAAAATGCCCAACAATTTAAGAAACATTCATGTCCTGGATCTAGGCTGTTACAATAAAATATATTTCTACTCTTAAACTCAGTTTATTTAGAACATCACTCAAAACCAAGTTTTATGGAAAATTTCAACACTTGGTCTAAAATGTAGTTCTTATTTTTGTCACACATTATACGTTATCTGATGAAACGGTTGCAAACAAAGCCGTAAGACTGGTCTGATAAAATGAATTCCTCATATTTTGTTG
>NW_006177255.1:0-330 GCF_000334495.1 Tupaia belangeri chinensis | reverse complement strand
GGAGGAGAAGGAATGGAAGTATGGGAGGTGCTTTCTCACTTTTCCTGTTTCTCTCTTTCTTTCTCCAGCAAACGCACATTCCCTTTGGTAATTTTATTTTTTTTAAGTAAGATCCAGGACCAATTCCAGTGCTTACTGATTAAATGCTGTGCAGAGGAAACTGAATCCTACAAGGCCAAATGCCAACCAGAGTTCTAGACCTGGCCCTGGCAGCTTACATGCCAGGCATCTGTGAATGTATTCAGAATTTCTACAAGATGTAAAACACGGGGAAAGTATTGTGGCATGGCCAGGTTCCATTGAAGGTTTTGTTTTGTTTTGTTTTGTTTT
>NW_006177254.1:0-330 GCF_000334495.1 Tupaia belangeri chinensis | reverse complement strand
TGGTGTCTATATGGTAAGAGCGTTCCCTTTCCCTTCAGTCACACACTCACGACCATAAAACAAATGCCCGCGCTAGTCCAGTTTCCTCACAATACAAAGCAAGATTGTTGGTGCTTTCTATTGCTATTTTCAGTATAAGAGAAATCTGCACACGTTATTGAACTGAAATTGCATTTGAATATTTGTTCTCTAAGCAACAAGGAAACAGGAAGTGAAAACACATGGTTTTCAAAGAATGCCTCCAAGTTGCCTGATCATCTTCTTTTAACATATTTCATTTCCTTTGGATTTGAGGGAGAGTAAATAAAATAGTAATTGATTTACTTTCAG
>NW_006177253.1:0-330 GCF_000334495.1 Tupaia belangeri chinensis | reverse complement strand
CTGGGAGCATGTTTGTACATGCTCCAAATAGAAGAAAAGAGATTATGGTATGACCATACCATGTTGGTGGGGGTCGGGGCAGGCGCGTTCTCTCTCTCCCTCTCTCTGGCTTTGTCTGGCAAGCACGTGTGCCCTCTGGCAAACTTTAAAATAATAATAATTTTAAAAAGAGTTTAAAAGTCTTAACCAAAGAAATTTAAAGACTTCCTTACTACTCTTTAAACAGGCTTCTTAGGATTCTATTCTAGGTGGTAAATGTTAGAGAAAAGGATGAAGTAATACAGCATTGCCAAATTTTACTGGACTGTAGATATCTTCACAAAACACCTC
>NW_006177252.1:0-330 GCF_000334495.1 Tupaia belangeri chinensis | reverse complement strand
CACATATTGTATGAATTAATTCATATGAAATGTCTATAATATGCAAGTTTGTAGAGATAGAAAGTAGATTTGTAGTTGTTGCAGTGAGGGTGTGAAGTTTTGGGGTAAAATGGTGAGTGTCTGCTAACACGTAGAAGGTTTGCTTTTGGGATAATGAAAACATTCTATAATTTGAATAGAATGATGGCTGCACAGCTCTGCAAGTGTACACAGAACCACCAGCCTTTAAATGATAACTGTATGTACAGCATGTAAAGCTATTAGAAAACAAAATAAGGCAACCCCCCCCAAGACAAATGAACTAACAAACAAACAAAAACAAACCAAAAA
>NW_006177251.1:0-330 GCF_000334495.1 Tupaia belangeri chinensis | reverse complement strand
CCAACTGGCTCAGACTGGTTCTGACCAGTTCTAGACAGCTGCGGCCTGGTCAAACTCGTTCCAATTAGTTCTGACCAGCTCAGACATGTTCTGACTGGCTCAGGCTGGTTTGAACCAATTTCAGCTGGTTCCAACTTGCTCAAACCGGTTCTGACCAGCTCAGACTGGACTGGTAAAATTTTGACTAGACTAATATGCAGACTGTGCATGTGACCAGTTTTGTATGCTATTAAACAAAAAGTCTGCATGGAAAACAAAAAGAAGAAGAAACTTAAAGCATTTAAATCAGAGTCTGTCCTCTGACCACAACAGAATGAGCTCAAAATTAAT
>NW_006177250.1:0-330 GCF_000334495.1 Tupaia belangeri chinensis | reverse complement strand
ACATAACCATTATGCTAACTGCTGATCCCATGTTCATGTCTTTTGACATTAAAAGAAACTGTAAAGAAGTTTGAAGCTAACCTGTTCTGATTTGCATCTTCTGTTTGGTTGTACTTTTTTTCTTCTTTTGCTTTATTTTTGAAATGCAAGTAAATATTAGGATATGTGTTGCTGTTGGCCATTCCCAATCAATATTTTTAGGGTTGTTTGGGGTCTTTTTGACCAGGAACCACAAAAAGGATTACTTCTGTAATCATTTTTTATATCTTTTTTCTTCATCTTTTTAAGAATTTTTGCTACAAGGCATGTACATTTGCCAGAGAGAGAGAG
>NW_006177249.1:0-330 GCF_000334495.1 Tupaia belangeri chinensis | reverse complement strand
TCTCTTTCTGCATCTGATCATGAATATGTGATATTGGCTTCACTGGAGCCAATCGGGATTTAAATACATGTCCAGTCTCATGACTGACAAAGTTTGAGTGTTGGCTCTGCCACTTTCTAGCTGGTTAATAAGGAGCCCATCCTCTCTAAGTTTCCACTTCTTCATCTCTGTAATGGGATGGCAGCAATGAAGTCCCTACTTCACTGATTCTCCTAAAAGCATCAGCTGAGCTCAGGTGAGATGCTGATGAAAAGGCACTTCATATGTATTAAAATACCACTGAGCAGCCAACAGATGGTTTAGCAGTCATGTCACTGGACTCCCACATGG
>NW_006177248.1:0-330 GCF_000334495.1 Tupaia belangeri chinensis | reverse complement strand
CCTCGAAGCTGCTCAAAGCCCAGATGCTCACTGCCGAGCGTGTGTTCATTCATCCGGGCTGGCAAGTGCTGGATAATACAGACATAAGAACGAATTTTGACAATGACATTGCGCTGGTGCAACTGAAAGAGCCAGTGAAAATGGGACCCAGCGTCTCTCCCATCTGCCTGCCAGGCTCCTCCTCAGAATACAGCCCTTCAGTGGGTACCTTAGGAATAATCTCAGGCTGGGGCAAAACAGAGTTAAGAGACATTGTTCTTAAACTCAGAGCAGCCAAGTTACCTGTAGCTCCTTTAGCAAAGTGCCAAGAGTGGAAAGGGAAAGATTCCA
>NW_006177247.1:0-330 GCF_000334495.1 Tupaia belangeri chinensis | reverse complement strand
CCTCAACCACCACACCACCTGCTGGCCCAGGATAATTGAATTTTTAAGCTAAATGAGACCCTCTAAATCACTGTACTGATGAAAAGCACGAGGCAGGCCCAGAGAGAGTCCCAGAAAGAACTGTCTTGAGTCAGCAAGCTGGCTGAAGGCTGAATAGGAGACAGAAACTAGGTCCGACCAGGGCCTAAAGTCACACAGTTCGATCCTCTACTTGTCTCTGAAGCATCAAGGAGGCTCCATCCATCTCAGTGACACCTTATACAGAAAGACAGAAGACTTACCAGCTTCACCTTCCTAATCACAGTAACCAAGTCCTCTCAAATGCCTCAT
>NW_006177246.1:0-330 GCF_000334495.1 Tupaia belangeri chinensis | reverse complement strand
CACTGTCTGGTGAGGTCTCTGCAGCTGAGTCTAGAATCTGACACACTCTGAGCACAGACCTGGAAAGCCATGGCGGTTACAGGTTATAGATTTACAGTGTTGCAAACACAGATTCTGCAGGCAGTCTGGGACCTTTGCTCCTTGACTTAAAGCTGGAGGGCTTGGACACCGTCACTGGCCTCTCTGTGCCTCATGTCCGCAGTGGTAAGTGGACAGGGTGTGACCCGTCTCTCATAGCTGTTAGGTGCATGAAGCCAGCTAACATACACAGAGGTCAGGTCCGTGGCTGCTGTTTGATGAACTGTCACTATTCCTGATTTTTTTTTTTTT
>NW_006177245.1:0-330 GCF_000334495.1 Tupaia belangeri chinensis | reverse complement strand
GTTCTCTCTCTCTTTTCCTTCTGTCTAATGACTTGTGTTGAAATACCATGTCAAAAAAAGAGTCACCACTTGGCATTCTAGCTATAATGCCTACAATGAAGCCTTCTGGTAGAGTCACATACATGTGGACAACACCTTAATTATGTAGGCAAAGTGAGACATGATTACAGAATGGTTATTGGCAGTGAACTGGAACATTTTGATTTCCATGTGTTCCCACTGTGAAGCAGAGTTTGGATCAGTGTAGAGAAAAGAAAGACAGATTTCATACAGCTAAATAATTGCATAAAATTAATTCTGTCATATAAACTAGTTGGATCTCAGTGTCCT
>NW_006177244.1:0-330 GCF_000334495.1 Tupaia belangeri chinensis | reverse complement strand
AGCCATTACACTAACTGCTGGTTCCCAATTGCTACTTATTTTTATAAATGATGACATATGTTCATTAAAGGTTTTCTGCTCTGGTTGGTTTTGTTTTTCAAGGTCATCATTTCCTGGAAGAGGAATTGCCAGTTCTGTATGGGCAGTACGGTTGATAGCAGCTGAGTATACTGGTACCTGCCTACATTCTCAGGTGCTTGGAATAGAGGTGCGTGCCTATAGTCTCACTACTTGGGAGGCTGACCTAGGAGGAGGGTGAACATAAGGCCATCCCCACAACATAGTGAGACCATGTGTCTAAAAAAAAAGGGTGGGGATATGGTGGGGACT
>NW_006177243.1:0-330 GCF_000334495.1 Tupaia belangeri chinensis | reverse complement strand
GTTGCTATGAGTTTTACAGTTGCTGCTGATATGAATGGACAACCAGTATCTAGAGACTATCAAAGACTGGAAAATGGTATACATTTTCCAAAGAAAAATATAGTGAGAAACTAGGAAATACCTTTTTTTGTTTCTATTTTTTATTTTTAATTTGGCAATTTGGTATTCAAACTGCACAATTGCACAATTAGTCACATGGGATCCAGCCATTAAGTACGATTCCACCAGTTGGTCCAGAAAATGCTTTGACTATTTTATGTCATGTGTCAAATCACAAGGGAAGTAAGCTTGAGGATGGAATTTATTGTTATTTATTTATTTATTTATTTA
>NW_006177242.1:0-330 GCF_000334495.1 Tupaia belangeri chinensis | reverse complement strand
ACTTTGTAAAATAAAAATTAAAAGCAAGATAAATAACAAATTATAAAAGTGAAACCATATAAAATGTTATAAAAAAACCCCAAAAACCTCCATTCATCTCTAAGCATAGTCTTTCAATGTTCTTCCCCCGAGGCAGTTGTATATATTGTTTCTTAAAATTCTTTGTGTAGTAATCTTTGGAAACTCAAGAGTGTTGACATAAAATGATAAACTATATATGTTTGTTGGTTTACATGTTCTACAGCCAGTGCTTTATAAATATTTACAATACATGATAATTTGATAAAAATTATTTTATTTAATTTTTATAATTTTATTATTATTTTTTAT
>NW_006177241.1:0-330 GCF_000334495.1 Tupaia belangeri chinensis | reverse complement strand
CGGACACTGCACAGGGATTAATAGGGTCAGTGCGGAGTAGGGATGGAACACGGACCCCTGAGGATCCAGGCATGGGACCACCTGGGTCACGAACACATGCCCTGCACGCTGTCATGTGTAGAAACCAACATTCTCTTATATGTGTGGGACTCCAAGAGTCGATAGAGCTGGGTCCGTAGAGGACACTGAGTCCAACAGCCCACCCTAGGCATAACTCTGGCCTTCCTCAGCCCCACGTCTGGAGACCTCTGAGGATGGAGAAACCCCTATTCCCTTCAGTCTTTAAATAAGAAGCCCCAGGCTGGGGCCAGCAAGTGGTGTGGTGGTTAA
>NW_006177240.1:0-330 GCF_000334495.1 Tupaia belangeri chinensis | reverse complement strand
AAGTAAAATAAGGGTTACTTGAACACAAGCATTACAATACTATGACAGCTGATCTGGTAACTGAAACAGGTACTGAGTAACTAATGGGCAGGGAGCATATATAGTAGGATACACTAGAGAAAAGAATGATTCGTGCTCTAGGAACAAAAGAACGGGACAGCACAGATTTCATCACACTACTCAAATGATGTGCAACTGAAAACTTATGAACTGTTTACTTCTAAAATTTTCCATTTATCAATAATATTTTTGAACTGTGGTTGCCTACAGGTACCTGAAACCATGAAAGCAAAACTACAAGTTAGGGAGTACTGATTATTGTAGTATTTA
>NW_006177239.1:0-329 GCF_000334495.1 Tupaia belangeri chinensis | reverse complement strand
CATTACGCTAACTGCTGGTTCCCATGGGATTACTGTATCTTTTGAACTGTATTAGAGTGCCTCTTTCCTCAGTCCCTCTCTGTAACTGCTAGGTGGTCTGAGTCTATTGTTATCATACCCAGCTATTGGCATTCTCAAATTAATAGCTGGCATCTTACTACTATGCAGTTTTGGCATAACCCTAGGATATAAATTGCTCCACAATTTTATCCAATTAAATATAGAGCCATTTACAGGAATAGTTTTGAGGCTAGGCTTTGAAACATGCTCCATTCCCAGGAGGTCTCTTTTCAGATGTTTCATTCTTTTGTTCTCTCAGTTAAACTTTG
>NW_006177238.1:0-329 GCF_000334495.1 Tupaia belangeri chinensis | reverse complement strand
AAAAAAAAAAAAACCACAATGAAATATTTAAAAATTAAGGCATATTCATTGCTTTTTTAGCCATAATGCTACTGCACAGTTAATATACTGTAGTATGTAGTATAAACATAACTTTTATATGTACTAAGAAACCAAAAATTTGTGTGACTCCCTTTATTGTAGTGATCTGGAACTGAATCTGCAGTATTCCTGGGATATGCTGTACATCTTTAATTTCATTAATATTTTGTAGTTTTCTGTTTATAAATCTTCCCTCCTTGGTTAAGTTTGCTTGTTTTTCTTTTTATTTTAAAGTACCATAGGGCATATGCACTTACCAGAGAGAGAAA
>NW_006177237.1:0-329 GCF_000334495.1 Tupaia belangeri chinensis | reverse complement strand
GAGAGAAAGGGAAAGTAGGAAAGCAAGCCGTCAAGGCTGACACTTGAACCATGGCCATCCACCTGGGAATCCAGTGCCCTCAACCACCATGCTACCTGCCCACCCCTAGAAGATAGTTTTGAAAGTTACTAGGCCACCAGTAGACTATTAGGTTACTGTTACTTTAAGAAAATACATTTAGGGAAGAGGAGATTTTCTTGCAACCTGAAAGAATTTTCCTAAGATGACTTGAGATTCTGTGTATACGGGACTTTTCCAAAGGCGTTGCACACTGCACACAGTTGCATGGTATTTACAGAGAAGTCTTGCCGGGCGCAGTGGCGCGTGCC
>NW_006177236.1:0-329 GCF_000334495.1 Tupaia belangeri chinensis | reverse complement strand
AGGGGGGAAAGTATATAAAACACAATTTTTGCAAAATAAATATTGGAATTAATGAAAACTATGATGTTTCTCTAGGGACTAGGTAAAGAACATAAATTTAGGCATTTTTTGGGCAAAGGTGTATGGGCAGAGTACAAAACTTCCCCATTTCCACAGTAAGATTTTGACACATAGCAGAATAATTGTGAAACCACCTCGGCTGACTTACTGGGGGTGGCACACTTAGACTTGTTTAGACTGTGCTATTGCTTCGGCATGCCTGAGCTGCCTGCAGGCTTGTAAAAGATTGTTAGAAAAGGTAAAATTTATAAAAATTACTTTAGGTAAAT
>NW_006177235.1:0-329 GCF_000334495.1 Tupaia belangeri chinensis | reverse complement strand
CACATTTAATAGATGCATTTTGAATGTATAAACTTAGAATTTGCAATATTTCTCAGTTTATCTACATTCACTGTTAAGAATGATATTTAAAAGCTACAATGCTAACACTAAAATACATAACTTCACATTTTTAAAAATAAAATAATCACAGAAGTTTACAACTGCAGTCATCTCATTTTCCATAAATGACTGAAAGACAAGTCTTACATTCAGAAGCCTACCTATCTGGACATGGGCCATGCTGCCCCTGTTTGGCATGGACAGTCTATCCAAACCCATTTTTCAGTAGAAAATTGCACATGGTTCTAAAAAGCATTGCCATTAAAAAA
>NW_006177234.1:0-329 GCF_000334495.1 Tupaia belangeri chinensis | reverse complement strand
AATACATCCTGACTTTTCTGATGATAAACACCAGAAGCAAATGTACCAAAATGACAAGAATGGTTATATCTGGCTGATAAGATTGTGAAAATTGTGTAGTTCCTGTTTTATTTCTAAACTTCTACAATGAACATGCATTTCTAAAGCAGAAAAAAATAATTATTACGAAAGGAGAAAAAGTTTTTTACTAGTGTATAAACCTAAGTTATTAGTAAACCTGAATCTCAAATAAAGACTTCAGTAATACTTGCTTGTTATGGTAGAGTTTGTACTGCCCTAGCACATAGTGGATCTTCTAACTTGAATTAGAGGATCTAAGCTCAAGTCCT
>NW_006177233.1:0-329 GCF_000334495.1 Tupaia belangeri chinensis | reverse complement strand
CGGCCCATTCTAAGCAGGCTAGTTATGGTGTCCCATGATGGTAGTTCTAAGTAACTAAATGCTGGAGAGCAAGAACATGAAGTGATACCTTGTAAAAACAAATAAATCAATTTCTGTGTTTTTTTTCCCTTTCATTAAGAAAAGGTTTATAATTTTAAAGCCAGGCATAGGAGCACTATAGACACAGCTACATAGGAGGTTTTGAACTAAGATTGCACCATAGTAAGATATTACTAATAATACAAAATAAAAGCACCCATCTGCCAAAACCTTAATGTGTAACAGTAGCTATATGAAGCCTTGACATACACTGACCAGATCTATTAATG
>NW_006177232.1:0-329 GCF_000334495.1 Tupaia belangeri chinensis | reverse complement strand
TAAAATAGCAGTGCTTTGTATATTCTTCCCCTTACTCCCTAAAACAATTCTCAGTGTACCACCAATAAATACCCTGAGATGTCTCAGGACTAGATCGAAGAGCTCTCATCTGCATGTGTTAAAAAATAAAGCCATCGCTTTTTCACTGCGGAAGAAACTGATGATGAACAATCTTGCTAAGTTCTTCATTCTTGATTTGTCCACACTGAACAATGTGTATTTCTCAGTTGGATTTATGTTCTGAACTTTCTCTTTCTCTGTGCATTTTGGAAATCTGTGTGTCCTAAAATGAGGCTGCCCTGACATTTAGGATTTTGTCTGCTGGGTTT
>NW_006177231.1:0-329 GCF_000334495.1 Tupaia belangeri chinensis | reverse complement strand
TCCCAAGAGGGGAGTGGAGAAGGGATTGCAGGGCTATCCCCTCTGGGGGTGCTTTCTCATTTCCCTCTCTCTCCCTTTCTTAGTAAACACTTGTTCCCTCTAGCAAATTAAAATAAAAAGTAATTCTGCATCCATAGACCTACTTCTTTTTAAGGTTTATTATTCTGACACTTAACTAAAATGATAATGAAGATTTTATTCAAGGCTGTTGTTGTGGGTATCAGGATTATCCCAGAGGAGAGAGTTTGGGCTCAAATACAAGGACAAGTGGGAATTTATAACCAATAAGCAGAGGAGAGAGATCAATGGATGGAAAATTACTAAGAGGA
>NW_006177230.1:0-329 GCF_000334495.1 Tupaia belangeri chinensis | reverse complement strand
GAGAGAAGCTCCCTCAACAGGGTCTCCTCATGCTAAAATCTCCTTTCTCCAGCCCTTCAGATCCTCGGAAGCTTAGGCACACATGCACATGTCTGCTGTGTCTTTCAAGCTGATCCCACAGATCTGCAGCACATGGCTTCTAACATTCAGTTCTGTCTTGGTACTCACTCTGTCACCAGCTGGGCTAAGGTAGGATATTTAAGAAGTGATGAGGCCATGAGAGTTCTGTCTCTACTCCCTTCCCCCAGTGAATTAATGCTATTATTGTGTGTTAGTTATTACAAGAGTGGGTTCAGTAGAAGAGCATGAGTTGGGCCCCTTTTTGTCTC
>NW_006177229.1:0-329 GCF_000334495.1 Tupaia belangeri chinensis | reverse complement strand
GGGACCAGGCCATGATGTAGGGAATCCCAGAATTGCCTACAGCAGAAGCAGAGTGTCCCTTAATCTCTCCCTTCCTCTCTTCATGCTGTGAGAGGGGGAGAGGACATTCATGCAAGTGAACCCACCCCCAGCTTGCTGGTCCCACTTGGCCCTGGGTCAGGCCCCTCTGCCTGTGAATGGCAGGGGCAAGAGGGGTGGGGCTAAGTGGGCCCAAGTATGGGAGGTCCCAGCTGTCAGCTCTGATCAGAGGCCACAGGCAGGGCCAGGTAGGGGACTCCCAGCTCTGATTCCCCCCACGTCTTTTATGAACTGTACCTGGGTGGGCCCTG
>NW_006177228.1:0-329 GCF_000334495.1 Tupaia belangeri chinensis | reverse complement strand
GGATCTCTTCCACTAGGGGGCATGCCTTTTCTCCCACTGTGAGGGTCTCTGCAGAGACTTTCCATCTTTGTCTCTCTCAGCTGAGCTGCACTGCACTTCACGAGGGCTACTCAGTTCAATGAAAAGGTGCCAGGGATCAGGAAGTCGGCGTGTGCCTGGGGGTGGTGGCGCCAGTTCTGTCCTCTGGTCCGAACCCACCGCTAATGACGGCCTTTGCTCACTCACAGAAAACCCACTACCCAGCCCCGTATCCCACTCACAAAACACCCACTCACAAAACACCCTCCAACGAAGGCAGTTTTCTGAACAACTGATTTATTTTTCATTTA
>NW_006177227.1:0-329 GCF_000334495.1 Tupaia belangeri chinensis | reverse complement strand
AATGAATGATGAAAATATCTGTTTGTACTTTAGCATCTTTTCACTGAAAAACTGAATTATTTCCAATGGTTCTACAGAACCTCTAGAGAATGCACAGTGATCTAGGTTCCTAGAATAGAGCAGGAAAAACGAATGTTATTAACAGTTTTTCTGTTGATGGTGGTCCATCAATGTGATCTTGCTGTTCCTAACATCAGCACTAGGGTGATGATTAATACAAATAATTAATTTATTTAGTTGTGCTAACAAATATATGATAGATTTAATATCAGAATTTTGGGAAAAATATGTTTTGGAGAGAGAATTTTTGCTATAGGGCATGTATGCTT
>NW_006177226.1:0-329 GCF_000334495.1 Tupaia belangeri chinensis | reverse complement strand
TCCAGACTCCTCCCAGGATTTTAGACATGTATGCATCATGCATGTACGCACATGTATCCAGCATGATTATCAAAGCACTGGGTCCAGGATTCTGACCACACAGTTAGCCATTTGAGACACAGAGCTTACCCTCCACATTACCTGCTAGTCCTGGATTAGGTTTTTGATTTCTGACTTTTAACAAAATACGGGGTGCTAATATGACCAAAATCAAATAAAAAACTTTTTTCAGAAATATGTGTAAGTATATGACATGAAAGGGGTGCTTTTAAAAACATCATGGAAAATACACACTATGAAAAAATTATGCATGGATTTCAAGATTTTTT
>NW_006177225.1:0-329 GCF_000334495.1 Tupaia belangeri chinensis | reverse complement strand
GAGAGTCAGAAGGAGCCTGGCCCTGTCCCTCTGCACACCGCCAGGCCCTGGGCCACATGGACGGCATCTTACGAGGCTCCCTGTGCTCCACATCCCAGAAGGGGAGCCGCTGTGACCCAGGCGAGGTGGAGGAGCCGCGCGCCCAGAGCTCATGACAGTATTTGAATCCCTGCAGCAGCACTCAGCTCCCACGGAATCATCCGAGGCCCCTTCAATGGAGCACTGACGCCAGGGTCGGTCCCAGACCCACACAGCACAAGTTCCGCTGGAGACAGTGACAAGTGCCCAGCCGAGAGCCGCTGCAGTAGAATACCGCGACGGTGGGGATA
>NW_006177224.1:0-329 GCF_000334495.1 Tupaia belangeri chinensis | reverse complement strand
GAAAATGTAAATTTCTGGCTCAGTCTGCTTTACTGAATTCAAAACTAATTGCAGTTTCCACATGATCATATTTTCTAGTATACCAAACAGGAAATTATAAGTTAACTCATCTAACAACAAACTCACTACCACACTTGCCCTCATCCCCTGTAACTTTTTGTTTCCAAAATCTCTGATTGATTCATGCCATTCATCCAGGATTTCTCAGAAAAATCATTAGTTAACATTTTTGTGGGCCATCATATTCATTCATTAGTTATCAAATATTGAATATATCTATTAAATAATTCTTGTTTTGTATTTTGACCAATTTTCTGTTCTCTTTTTTT
>NW_006177223.1:0-329 GCF_000334495.1 Tupaia belangeri chinensis | reverse complement strand
TTCTTAACCCAAATGGTCTGTTGCCAAAGTGAAGTGTATTTGGAATTTTGAAGCGTGTGGTCTGTCCTTTACCTAAATGAAGTGTTCCAGAAAAGCCTGCATTCTCTCCAGCTAAAACCCTAAGAGACAGGGTGAGCCAGAGGTTCAGAGACTGTGTGACATCTAGAATTTGGGGGCTACCTGGGTGGGTGCTATGGCTTATTATGGGTGCCGGAAATTCCCGTGTTGGAACTTGATTGTATTGACTGTACCGTAAATGTATTAAGCAAAAATCTCATTCCTTGCTGGCGTCCCAGGTAGGCAAGGCCAGCGGGCAGCGAGCGGTGCGT
>NW_006177222.1:0-329 GCF_000334495.1 Tupaia belangeri chinensis | reverse complement strand
AGTGAGAAACACCCCGCCCCCTTGGCTAAGGCGGCACAGCTCAGAGAGGCCCCGGTGTGTCGCTTCCCTCCTGGTGACTGCATTGCAGTTTACCCTCTCCCTCTGATTCATCCCACTTCCTTCAGACCCTGTGTCACGCTCTGATCCTAGTGGCATACCACCCATCTCACCCGTCTTCTGGGAAGTTTGTCAAAGCAGTCAAGAGTGGACTAAGGAAGCAGATTGCACTACTGCAGGCTGGCCATGGAGGACCCCGCACTGGAGGCGAGGGGCCGCATGGATCCCTTCAGTGCTAGAGCAGTGTGATTATTCGAAACTGGTGGACTGGG
>NW_006177221.1:0-329 GCF_000334495.1 Tupaia belangeri chinensis | reverse complement strand
TCTGGGACTTGAACCACCATCAACCATGTGGAAATCCAATGTCCCAAGCACCATGAAACCAACTGGCCTCCAAGGAGTCATTTTGACTTTTAAGTCTTATTGTTTAAGAGATACATTTCATAAGGCTATGAATGTTTGTATAATGTATGCTCTGATGGATCTAGGCATAGTCAATTTAAAATGATTTATTATTTTAGATGCCATTAAGAACATTTTATTTTTCATGGGAAGATGTCAAAATATCAGCATTAACAGAAATTTGGAGAAGTTGATTCTGATCCTCATGAATGGCTATAAGGGACTAAAGACTTAAGTGGTAAAAACAACCA
>NW_006177220.1:0-329 GCF_000334495.1 Tupaia belangeri chinensis | reverse complement strand
TTGAAGTCCCTTCTCCATTTTCTTGAAAATTGGTTCGCATGCATGTGTGCCTCGCGTGAGTTTAGCTGCTAGGTCCAGAATTTGAACTGGGGTCAGCCATCTGGGAGTCCACTATTTTAAGCACTGTGCCACATGGTGGTCCCCCTTAACAGAATTTTAAAATTTCCCCCAAGTAAGATCTTTTGCATATGGTTTGATTTATACTTGTGTTTCTGGGTGGCTGCTAATGAAAATGGTATCCATTTAAACGTCACTTGTTCTTTGCTAGAGTATATGAAATTAATTGACTTGTGTAGTATCCTTGTGTCTTAAAACCTTGAAATAACCAG
>NW_006177219.1:0-329 GCF_000334495.1 Tupaia belangeri chinensis | reverse complement strand
CTGGCGGGGGGTGGGGGGTGGGAATCACCATTTTTTGTATTATCTCTACCAGAGGAATTTCATGTTTTACCGCTTTTAGTTTTCTTGAAGAACATACTTACATCACCAGAAGGAGGTACAAAGTAGATGCCGCTTGAGTCGAATTTATACTCTGGATTTTGAACTAATTCTGTGTTGAAGAATTTGTTTAGAATGCTGCGCAGTGTGCGCCGGTCCCAGTCGTCGGTCACCCTGCCTCCATAATTGCATTCACCAGTCATGTACCGCAGGGCATCATAAGGCAGTTCCTAAAATTGAGAGCCCAAGTCACTCGGCCAGTTAAAATTTAT
>NW_006177218.1:0-329 GCF_000334495.1 Tupaia belangeri chinensis | reverse complement strand
CTGGAAGCGATAGAGGAAGGCTTCGGGCCAGAGGAAGAAGTAGGCCGGGCTAATGAGGCCGAGTTTGCCCACCAAGGGCACGGCGACAGTGGCGGCGAACCAGTAGCGCGTTAAGGCCGGGATGCTCCTGAACCAGTCCCCGATGTCCGACATCTTCGCCTCTCAGGTCGCCAGGATGCACACGCCCCCCCCCAACTCCCCGTGCCGGCCCCTCAAAACGCGGCCGGCTCCGCGAATGAAAGGTGTCGAGGTGGAAGCCGCCGGAGCCGCGGAGTACAAGGTGGAGACCGGCGGACGTGGCGCCACCGAATTCGGACGAGCGAGACAGC
>NW_006177217.1:0-329 GCF_000334495.1 Tupaia belangeri chinensis | reverse complement strand
CCCCCTGGGAAGTGATTTCTCACTTTCTCTTCCTCTCTCTTTCTGTATCTCTCTGCGCCTCCAGAAAATGCTCGTGCCCTGTAGCAAAAAATCTCTTTTAAACACCAAACAAATCTATGTAGCTCACCTGAGCACTAACTCTCTCTCTCTCTTTAAGCTAAATTTCTTCTCTCTTTTTCTTTCTTTTTCTCTCTTTTTTCTTCTTTTTAAAAATTTTTCTATAAGGTACATACACTCACCAAGCTGCCAGGAGGGAGAGAGAGGAGAAAACATTGCCCTGGCAGGGGTGACCATGCTTAATCCATTCTCTTCCATTTTCCTCTTGGGAT
>NW_006177216.1:0-329 GCF_000334495.1 Tupaia belangeri chinensis | reverse complement strand
ACTTAATTAAATAATAGTTCAAGCTAAATTAAAATGACCCATATGCAAATATAAACAGAGACTTGGTAACTGAAAAAGAGTGGTCTTAGTTTATTTTCAGTTCAATATTGGGGCATTTTTTTCCCTATCCTTTTGGCTCAACTAGGTGGAAATCACACTTTGGAGGACAATTGTGAGGTTGTGCTCAAAAACAATCATGTAATAGAGTGAAGGAAAATAAAATTGGATTTTGGAGTCAGGGCACCTAAGTACTTGTATGGGCTGTATCTCAGAAAAACTAGGTGACAATGAGAATGCCATAGAGAGGTTTTTTTTTTTTTTTTTTTTTT
>NW_006177215.1:0-329 GCF_000334495.1 Tupaia belangeri chinensis | reverse complement strand
ACTATCTAATAACTAATAAACTGTCCACTAGTCCAAGAAACAATGAGTGTCTCAATCATGACACTGGTGGAAAAATAGAAGACTAAACCAATGTATAATCCTCCCATGAGAACTCAACATCCCAGGCCTGTGTATTTGGGATTTGTTTTATACTACGTACATGGTGTGGAAAATCCTTTGGCCAAAGAGTAATATAAATTGGTCTTAGGCTCGCAATGGCTCTTTAGTGTTCAGACAAAGGAAACAAAAACACATTTGAAGGATTCTTTAACAACTAAGGCATGAAGACTCCACTGGGGTCTCTCTCTATACACACACACACACACACA
>NW_006177214.1:0-329 GCF_000334495.1 Tupaia belangeri chinensis | reverse complement strand
GAGAGAGAGAGACCTATGGGGAGACTTGGTGGAACTTTCTGGCTATGGGACTGATCACATGCCATGTCTTGTAGAAAAGAAAGATGAAGGAGCCAGGCTGTGATCTTCCAGCTGAGTAGACTCAGGGCAGAGACTATCAGGATAACCCCAAGAGCAAAGGGAATCAGATCCTCCCAGATTATCTGCTGCTCGGAGTGGGGTCAGCTGGGCATTCAAGGCTGTCTGTTGGTTCTTCCATGACTGGCCTGTAGCTTCCCAGAGGACCACAGGGAAAGGCCAGCTCTGAAGCAAAGACCTTGGGGTAGCCTGTGCCTACTCTCCGCTAGGGC
>NW_006177213.1:0-329 GCF_000334495.1 Tupaia belangeri chinensis | reverse complement strand
GCCATTGCCCCCACCGGAACTGCGTGGTTAGAACAGAGTAGGAAAAGGCCTCAAAAGAGGTGTGCACCTCTGTGAAGAAAACAATCCTGCAGTGTGCTGGCAAAATTCCTCTTCCACCTCCTCCTGGGAGCACAGACATGGAAGACAGGGAGCCCAGTCCTTCTCTGCAAAGCTGGGCTAGCCAACATGGCGGCCGCTGCCCCACATGCTACTGGGCCCTGGTAATGTGTAAGACGTGCTGTTGGGTGAAACTCACCCTGGATTTCAAAGACACACTCATAGAATGTAAAGTATCTAATTAATAATAGTCAATACTATCTGCATATTAA
>NW_006177212.1:0-329 GCF_000334495.1 Tupaia belangeri chinensis | reverse complement strand
AATACATATGACTTTCCCCACAGACTGTCTTCTCTGCAGCAGCCTCTAGTTCTACCTGCAGGCCTCTGGGCAGTAAGAGACATGAGGCAGGGGCACCATTTCCCCCACTGCCTCACTTTCAGTCTCTCCAACCCAAGACTCACCCAGACCCCTAGGTAGGTAGGAAGTTTTTTCTTTGATTTCTTCTATCTTCTCCATTTTTTTGTTAATAACCTTCTCTTCCTTTCCCTAAGGTGCGACACAACTTTTTCTTTATTCCCTTCTGTACTCTCTTCTCTCATATTATCTTCTGTTCATCTTCCACCATGCCAGAGGGACTAGGCAGGTCT
>NW_006177211.1:0-329 GCF_000334495.1 Tupaia belangeri chinensis | reverse complement strand
CTAGTGTGGTTATAAAGATTGAAGTACATAAGTCCATGTCATATCATAACTGACATGAGGGAGTTGCCCAACAAGTGTGTGCACGTTGTTTTCCCTAACATGTGTATAATATAATAGGTGATTGAAATACGGATCCTATTAGGAGAACCTACCTTTACACTTGCCTTTTCCCTCCACTTCCCCCAATTCCCTTCATCATGTGATTCCCCTCCATCCCACTTTTTGTTGTATTGTATTGTATCACTTCCACTGTATTGTATTATATTGATTTTCTCCCTGCTTTTGCACAATTGCATTTTCTAATATAAACTATCAGTGTTTGAAAAAAA
>NW_006177210.1:0-329 GCF_000334495.1 Tupaia belangeri chinensis | reverse complement strand
ATGCCTCCCTCACTCAGAGTGGTTGGTCAGCAGCTTGGTTAGAAGGGGAAAGTTTTCTGGGAGCAGCTAGAGGTGTCCGGAGAGGTTTCAAGGAAATGCCATCTAACATCTGATAGCTTTTGTCCCCAGGTAAATGGTCACTTTCCAGAAGCTTCCTTTCTAATTCTGTCGAATGAGGAGAGACTTTGCACCGGTCAGATTTTAGTAATTACGGGCTCTAGAGTAATGATTCAGTCATGGCCCTTAGCTAGGTTGGGATCAACCCTGGTTCTACCACTATTGGCTCAATCAAAAACGTATGATGTATTTTTCTACATTTTTCTATGCAA
>NW_006177209.1:0-329 GCF_000334495.1 Tupaia belangeri chinensis | reverse complement strand
GTTCGAGTCCTGAACCTGGCTTTCTCACTGTCTCACTCTCTTTGGTAAGTGCATGTGCCCTATATAAAATTAAAAATAATAATAATAGTAAATAAAAATAGTTCTTTAAAAAGGGTTAGCTGTCACAGTGTAGGCCACATGGCAAGGGACTGCAGGCCGTTTCCGGAGATGATTTAGCTAACTTGTTCTGCGCCTAAGAAATTAGGAACTGAAAGGAATTGTTTATCATCAGCTTGTGCTACTGTGCACAGAAATTGAGATCTGCGTTGACTAACACAAGCTGGCTTAGATCCTCAAACCCAGGAGTTTGCGGGTGGTTCTGTTTTTTC
>NW_006177208.1:0-329 GCF_000334495.1 Tupaia belangeri chinensis | reverse complement strand
CTTGTGATTGTCTTAATACCTCCACCAGCTTAACGCTACCTCCTGTCCTTTGAACTTAGAGCTGACCATTAGTTCTCAGTTCCCCACTGCCCAAAGTTGAGATTCTCTCTGAGAGCTGCAGGTTCTTGTTCTGCTGCTGGGAGTGTAGTGCCAGATGGAGGACCAGCACCTGTTCCTGTGAGCTGGTCTTGCCCTCTGGCCACTCTTTATAACAGATAGAAAGGAGGGGAGACAATATTCAATGAGACAGTAAATTGAAATTTTTATAATTAATAAAAGGACATTTACAATTAAGTTCAAGTAAATGTTGGCTATACAGGGCTGGCCCT
>NW_006177207.1:0-329 GCF_000334495.1 Tupaia belangeri chinensis | reverse complement strand
TAGCAGCCGCTTTTCAGCAGCGACTCTACACTAGGAGAGGAGAACACTTCAGAGGACAGCCAGCCACCTCTGCCACCCCTCCTAAGACCATGGTCTCCAGACTCCGTCTCTGTCCCCTCACACACAGGAAGCCCCAAACCACCCTGCTGCTCTCCTCAGGAGCCCATGACGGAGCGTGTTACTCCCTAGTATTACACGTCAGTGGCAAAGAACAGAAGGCGGGAGGGGAATACCATTTCTTTAGGGCGAGACCCCAGGCCTATTCATCAGCTCACACTGGTCGGTGTCACGCACCTTCAGCCAGGGGACGGCGCGTTTCACAGGAACTT
>NW_006177206.1:0-329 GCF_000334495.1 Tupaia belangeri chinensis | reverse complement strand
CGTGTCACGAAAATCTACAGCCAGGACCAACAGGCAGATGTAATTTTGGCAAAATGTAAGGAAGAACCTTTAACAGAACTTGCTGACAGTGAAAGGTAATTTGATGTGGTAGAAAGAGCCAAGATAATTTGTCAGTCAGTTCTGGATAAATCTGTTAAGTCGCATAGTCGGTATGTGATCTTACGCAAGTTACTTAACCTCTCTGAGCTTCAGTTGTTTTGTGAATTTTCTTTTCATTTGTAAATATGGGATAATTCCCGCTTGAGTTGTGAAGACTAGATAATACTTAAAGTGATCAGCATATGGGACCAGCAGATGGCATAGTGGTT
>NW_006177205.1:0-329 GCF_000334495.1 Tupaia belangeri chinensis | reverse complement strand
TGTACCCATCACACTAGAACTGCAGTGCTCAGCCTTGGCTGCCCATTAGAATTACCCAAGGAAGTTTGTACATGTATCTTTATGGACATGTATACATACACATATGTACATGCATTTATATACACGGAGGAGGCTTTCGAAAAAAACCATGGAAATGTGTATCATGAAGAACTAAGCAAAGATCTCAAATTTTTTGTTCTAAAACAACTTGTACTTTAATTTCATTTTCCCATTAACTTTTCTTTAAAAGAGATTTTTGCCACAGGGCAAAATCTCTCTCACGTACACTCACCAGAGTCACAGAGAGACAGAGAGGGAGAAAGTGAGAA
>NW_006177204.1:0-329 GCF_000334495.1 Tupaia belangeri chinensis | reverse complement strand
TTTCTGTCTCTCTGTCTTTCTGGAGAGCGCAAACACCCTGTAGCAAACAAACACACAAAAATCAAAACCTCTTAAAAAAAAAACAAATTAAAAAATAGGACTGTCACATAATCCAGCTATCTCACTTGAAGCATGTATTCAGAAAGGTTGAAATCCGGTCTTGAAGAGATCTCTGCACTGCCATGTTCAATGCAGCCTTATTCCCAACGGTCAGGCCCTTTCTAAATTGTGCTCTCACTGTCAGCGGCACCCTCCCTCCATCACCGACAAATCGCTAATTTCTTTTCAAACCTCACTCTGTCAACACCCAGAGGAACACTTCTTAAATC
>NW_006177203.1:0-329 GCF_000334495.1 Tupaia belangeri chinensis | reverse complement strand
ATGGCAAAGAAGAAAATGAAATGGTGTTGAACGCTCATAATCGTTATAGAATGCACTCTAAAACCACAATACTATGATTGTTAACATTGTATATCTAAGAGAAAAAGTGAAGCTAAAAACAAAAACAAATCATGAAATGCAGAGAACTGAATAACTGAAACCTTCATACACTGCTAGTGTTGAGGTAAAATATTATAAGCACTTTGCAACATTATTTCAGTTTTCTTGTATTTTTTGGTTTGTTTGTTTTTCAAATTAAATACATATCTGTTATGTGATCCTAATGTTCTAACTGCAGGAATTTTCCAAGGGTAATTGAGTCATATGTT
>NW_006177202.1:0-329 GCF_000334495.1 Tupaia belangeri chinensis | reverse complement strand
TTGTTGTTGTTTTGTTCTAGGTCATTTGCATTCCCAGTGTTTGTCCCCACAGTTGGCACAAAGCAGGCACTGGATAAATATTTGCTTACTGACCCGCTGACTCACTGACAGCCAGACTGACTTCACACCCAGGGTGAGGGCCCAGCCTGGGCCTTCCTGAATTCCTGGAATTCTTTTCTTATTTCACAAAACAATACATGCTCATTATAGGAACTTGTAAAATAGGGAAAATCACAAGTCAGAGAAAATAAAGCTCTCCATAGTTTATTAGCCAGAGAGATGATCATGCCATAAGGATGAGCATTTTCCCATCCTTTTTTTTTTTTTTT
>NW_006177201.1:0-329 GCF_000334495.1 Tupaia belangeri chinensis | reverse complement strand
TATAGCGAAAATCTCTCAAAAAAAAAAAGTTGATAATTTTAAAACAATATGTTTTAAAGTCTTTATTTAAATACTTTAAATACATTTATAGTACCAACAACGTTCTCTCTGGGATGTGTGTCATCCTGAGACCTTTCCTATAAGTGAGTATTCTGGAGCCTTCTTAAGACTGAATATCCTTGCTCATATATCTGACTGGCAAAGAGTATTTTTGGTGCTGAGTCCCCCATCCCTCCCCTCAGTGACATGGTCATTAGGAGGTCTGACTGATTACAGTTCACGGCCTTGGGCCATGGCCCACTTCTTGCAGTGATCAGTGAATTGAGCAG
>NW_006177200.1:0-329 GCF_000334495.1 Tupaia belangeri chinensis | reverse complement strand
CGGCCGTCATAGCCCTCCGGGCCCCTGGAGTCCTGACCGGCTCTCTGCAGACATGGTCCCCTCCAGGGTCCTGACTGGTGGGAGCAGTCGCCATCTCCCCACCACGGTCTAAGCACACCCTGACCTCGCCGTGTGCATTCGTGTCGCCCCTCAGGTCTCTCTGGGTAGGAAATAGTCAAGATGGTTTTTCTTGTCTTGCCCCTGTAGTGCCAGGAGTGGGGAGCGCCCTGCTGTTCCATTAGGGGGCCCGAGTGTCCACGTGCCCTGGTGGGGTTGAGCCTGCTGGGGGCGAGATGCTAACACGCAGTATAAGACGTGTGAGAGCATTG
>NW_006177199.1:0-329 GCF_000334495.1 Tupaia belangeri chinensis | reverse complement strand
AGCAGCCGCATATGTGCACACCCATGATCCAAGCTGGCTGGCCAGAGGATGGGTTATGGTACAAAGACCTTGTTGGCATGTCTGTCTCTCTCATTTATAGAAAAAACAAATAAATGTTTAAAGAATGTAAGTCAGATCATATTATTCCTCCGCTCAAAACTTTCTTCTGATTTCCCTTCTTATTCAGAGTATAAGCCTGTATTTACAGGGAGTACAGACTGTACAGATTAGAAGAGCCTTTACTAAATACACTAAAGCATAAGCCTCCGATAAGGAGAGGAAGTGAGGGATGAAAGGGGAAAATAAAGGGACCAGCAGTTAGCGTAATG
>NW_006177198.1:0-329 GCF_000334495.1 Tupaia belangeri chinensis | reverse complement strand
CCATCCACTGGTCCCACCTGCCTTCCTCTTTTAAAGAACTGTGTTTTCTGGGACTTTCTTCACTAGTTGATGAAAATAACTATTAATGCTTAGCAGTTTCTATGCAGTTCAGAACATGGACAATGCTGTGAGTAGGTATAGGGTCGAGCATGCAAGTCCGTACATACACAGATGCACACAGAGATACATACATGCACACATACAGCCACACAGATGCATACATGTACACAGAGACACACATATGCACATGGGTGAACACATAGATACATGTATGCACACACTGATACACATACACACGGACACACATATTTACACACAGTTACACAGAT
>NW_006177197.1:0-329 GCF_000334495.1 Tupaia belangeri chinensis | reverse complement strand
CCAGACAGATCCTTCAGATTCTTCTAGCCTCAACCCATTACCCAGTTCTAAAGCTATCTACACATTTTAAGGTGTGTTGCATAGCAACGGCCCCACTTCTCATACAAATGTTCTTCCTTGGTCTATTTTGTGTTGTTGTAAAAGAAAACCCTCAATGAGGTTATTTATAAGAACACAGATTAATTTTTTGCAGGCCTGGAGCTTGAGAAATTCAAGGTTGAAAGGCTCGTGTATGGTGTATGGCAAAGGCCTTTTTACCGTGTCATCTCAGGGCAGGAGGCAGAGGACCAAAGAGCATATGAGACAAAGAGAGGGGGAGAGAGAGAGAG
>NW_006177196.1:0-329 GCF_000334495.1 Tupaia belangeri chinensis | reverse complement strand
TCTGCTGCTGTCTGGCTACTCCTTTACTGGATAGTATCTCTGATGTCTGTGTGTGTTCGTTCAGCCACAGACGTGACAGCACTCCCGAACCCCTCACCACGCTGCCCTTTCTTCACCTCCAATGCTCTGCCCTACGGACTCTGGCTACCCTGTCTCTGTATACTCTACTCCCTGACTCTAGGGTGCAGAATTATAGTTAAGAAGTTGGCTCGGCTATGATGGTGTGAGGTGTAGGCACTGCTGCCTGATGCTACAGCTATATAGAAGGGTCCTGGGTTCAGTTCCTGGTACCTGGGGCTGAGTGTACTCCTGGTTGTGTAGAAAACCTG
>NW_006177195.1:0-329 GCF_000334495.1 Tupaia belangeri chinensis | reverse complement strand
ACAGAGGGTCCCAGGCTTGACAAGGATTCCTGGCGTAGAGACTATATGGCAAAAACCCCAACAGAAATGAACATTCAGACTGAGAGAATGGGTATCTTTCTTAAAAGTAATTATTTCAGTGGCCAGAAATGGGCAGGGAGCCTGCAGTGCTTCTATGGAAGTCCCTGGGGCCTTTGCACAACTCATGAGAAAGCAACCCCTAATCTGGATCAGAACTTCCTGTCAGGCCTACAAGATGGTTCAGAATGAACTGTAGTTGGCTTAAAGAAATAAATTATTCTAATTTTTTTTCAAATTTTTTTATTATTATTTTAATTTGTTATAAGGCA
>NW_006177194.1:0-329 GCF_000334495.1 Tupaia belangeri chinensis | reverse complement strand
GGCCCCCTGCCGTTACAGGTGTTCTGTGTTACCGAAACGCCTTCCCGCAGCCAGGCCTCCCTGTGGAAGGGCAGCCGCACTCCGCTCTCCGCCCACAAGGGCCGTGGGTGCCACGCGCGTTCCCCCGTTCTCCTACCGAGGTGCTGCCCCCACAATGCAGGCCCACTTACTCACTGATCTACCCCAGCACTGAGACAGGGGGAGCCTGCATCCACGATTGTCAGGTAGATATCGAGTCTGAGGATAAAGTGTACAGACCGGGTCTACGATTTCGCCCTGGAAGAGTGGACGGAAGTCACAGCACAGACGGAGCTGGAGCGAGCAGGCGC
>NW_006177193.1:0-329 GCF_000334495.1 Tupaia belangeri chinensis | reverse complement strand
TTTTTTATTTATCTTTATCCATTTCGAACTAGTTAGCTTTCATCATTATTATTTCTAGAATTTTGATCGTTAGCCCATTGGATGCTGCTTTATTTGTTTTCCTATATCTTTGGTTTCCCAGAAGGACTCAGGTCATTAGTTTTGGGCACTCCGGGGGATGGCAGCAAGGAAGTCTGGGACATGTTGACAGTGGCAGAAAACGCTCACACCATGGAGGAGGATGATGTTGAAGCTGCCCACAGTCCCTACTGCCATCAGGGCTGACCCTCCAACTCACCTCAGCCATGGGGAGTTAAGATGCCTGTGGGGTCAGAGGATTTTTAAGGCAA
>NW_006177192.1:0-329 GCF_000334495.1 Tupaia belangeri chinensis | reverse complement strand
AAATGCATCGTGACTTTTCCGACAACCCAATGCCTTCAATATCTCATCTGAAGGCCCAGCCATGATGGTGCAGCAGTAGCACAATGCTCTGCAATGCTAAAGCCCTGTGGAAAATGAGAATTCATTTCCCAGATCAACTTGTACACACCATGCAGCCATGTGTGCCCACGATCTTAACTGTCTGGGAAACTTGGGAAGAGGATCACAGCGTGATACCCTGTTGGGGACACTGTCTTTCCCTCCTTCCCATCTCCATCTCTCATGAAATAAACAAATAAATAACTTAAAAAGAAAAAAATTTTTGGGAGAGTTTTTTGCTATAGGGTGTG
>NW_006177191.1:0-329 GCF_000334495.1 Tupaia belangeri chinensis | reverse complement strand
CTGGGAAGAAGACACTCAAGAGGTTTGTTCATGATTTCAAAGGATTTACTGGGGATGAGGGGATTACAGAAATCTACAAGACTCTGGTTGAGATGACAAACAACCTTGCTTCGTGTGTGGATGAAGATGGCATCAAGAGCTCCTAGAGGTGGTTCTTGAGAAACTGACTGCCTAGGAATTGCTGGAACTGGAACAGAAAAGCAGAACTGCAGAAGCAAGAGAAAAGGAAACTGCAGGTGAAGAGGAGGCAAAAAAAGAATCCCCTAGAAAATTCACTGTGAAAGTCTTAATAAATTTTTTTGTGAAGAGTTATTTTATTTAACTTTATT
>NW_006177190.1:0-329 GCF_000334495.1 Tupaia belangeri chinensis | reverse complement strand
CCATTACGCTAACTGCTGGTCCCCCTATGATTTTCTAACTTAAGAAAAACACTGTAAGCAACGAGTGCTTTTAGAAGCTCTCCAGTTTTCTTTCCTCTTTGTGCCAATGGCTTCAGGTCACAACTTCTCACTACTGTAGCAAAGAGCGTGAATCACAGACTTGCACTGAAACTAGCACTCATCTTAACAACATCCTCCAAGAAGACTTTATAATGCCTTTCAGGTGGTAATTTACCTGAAGCCTTTGATAGCAATGTACATGCTATACACACAGGTTCTCCCCTAAACAGACATCCAAACACACACACAGAAAGAGAAAGAGAGAGAGA
>NW_006177189.1:0-329 GCF_000334495.1 Tupaia belangeri chinensis | reverse complement strand
ATGCATTTTTGCATAGAAAATCATAGAAAACCACGCCATGACTTTCCCGATGACCTCATAATAGCTTGAGTAAAACAGATTTATTTTTCATCGTGATCATTTGCAGCTATTCCACTCTACCCACTTGTCTCCGTTTTCATGCACTTCTAAAACTTTCAAACTAGTTTTGGAACTCGGCTGTAATGCTGATTGAGTTTATCACTTGTCATAAGGTGACAAGTTGTCAGGACTCACCCATGAGCCTGGGGTGAACCTGCTGTCTCTCAATGCTGCAATTCAGTTATTTGTTTCTCATCTGTATTGGAAAATATCCAATATTTGGAGACTAA
>NW_006177188.1:0-329 GCF_000334495.1 Tupaia belangeri chinensis | reverse complement strand
ACTGCACCTTCCAAAACAGGGAGCCCGAGGTATGGGCATCGGAGCACAGCTGGAGCGAATTACCACAGCTTAGTCGCTTACTCTTCTTGAGGCCAGAAGTCCGAAAGAAGAGAAAGGATGGCTCTTCTACACTATTGATGAGAATTTAGTACAACCACCATGCAAGGCAGCATGCAGGGTCATCGAAACACTGAGAACAGAGGTGCCATGCGGATATATACCTGGTAATCTCACTACTGGATACGTATCCGACAGCCAGGAAACCCTCCCGGGTTCACTGCAGCGCTAGTCAGGATAGCCAAGACACGCGGAGTCAACCTAAGAGCCCA
>NW_006177187.1:0-329 GCF_000334495.1 Tupaia belangeri chinensis | reverse complement strand
GCTCCCCCTCCCTTTTTCTTTAAATTAGTCATTTACTTCTTTTACTGAGAGAGAGAAAGATTCTCAGCAGGGTCTTCACATGAGGATCCGCCCCCCAGCCTCAGCCAGCTGGGATGGAGGGCACACACACACGTGTACTTGGCATGTTCAGGGAGGCCTTGGGACGTGAATGTGGCACCCTCTCATATGGCTTCAGTGTCACAGAGTACACAGGGATCCTGGTTCCTCTACATCCTCACGAATGCCTGTCATTTTCTATTTTTCACATTTTCTTTTTTTAAAGATTTAATTTAATTTATATTTATATTTGACTAGAGAGGGACAGAGTG
>NW_006177186.1:0-329 GCF_000334495.1 Tupaia belangeri chinensis | reverse complement strand
CCAGGACACAGGGCCGACCCGATTTAAATGTTCCCATGGAGATTCTGTTTATGCAAAGAAGCCAGCTGACTATGCCTGCTAGTTGTGCGCTCCCCTTCTCATCTTCCAGGACCTGGGCGTGCCTCCAACCAGGTCTGATGAGAAGGTGAACCTCGACCTTTACGCTTTAAAATATTAAGAGACGGAGCTGGCCCCATAGCCTAGAGGTTAAGGCAATCAGATTCCACGTGGCCAACAACGGTTCTAGTCTTGGTCCTGTGCCTTGAAAGCTATACAGGGCACATGTGTACCTGCCCCAAATCCTGACAGGAGGGGGAAATGGAGGAGAA
>NW_006177185.1:0-329 GCF_000334495.1 Tupaia belangeri chinensis | reverse complement strand
CCAGGTCCAGGACTTGAACCACTGTCGGCCACAGGGAATACTATACCACTTGCCGGCCCCAGGAGTGCTTTGCATTTAAAAAAATAAATGATTTTTCTTCATTCATGGTAGAACGTGTATACTTGGGAGTGAGAGAAAGAGAGGTGAACACCCTTCGTGGGGTCTGGTCATGGCATGATCACCCCCTCCCAGCCCTCCAGCCCCTCAGCTCTTGGGCATTAAGTGGACCGTGGTGTATTTCAGGCCGGCTGGTCTGGAGATCTGAACTGCAGTCGTCCTGTGGGATCCAGCTTTTCTTTGAGTGGCACATTACTGTGGCGCCACAGAGC
>NW_006177184.1:0-329 GCF_000334495.1 Tupaia belangeri chinensis | reverse complement strand
AAAAAAAAAAAACTCTCCAAAAAAAGAATAAAATAATAAATTAAATTAAATAGTTATGTAAAAAAATTATTTATATGTATTTCTTGAAAAATATCCTTTAAAATTGGAGAGGGATGGCATTTAAGTTGTTTTCCTCATTAAGGTTAATCAGGGAACAGAGTTGAACAAGCTAATGGAAACAAACCTCTGACAGCAAGGGACTAGGCAGCGCCAGGCACGGAGGGCAAAGCTCACCGTTCTCCACAGTCCTTACAGCAGATGCTTAGCTGGAATGACGCTGTGGGCTTCAGTACTGACCTCGCCAAGTGAAGAGAGCCCACTCTGCTTGC
>NW_006177183.1:0-329 GCF_000334495.1 Tupaia belangeri chinensis | reverse complement strand
TCTCCTTTACAGCACACAGTATGCCCACGTGTTTCTCGAGCCTGAGTCCAGGATTCAGACCACACTGTCGCCCACCTGGTATCCAGCTGCCTTCACCACATGGCATAGGCTGGTCCGTGGAAGGTGTTTTCTAAAGGCACGCAGTCCCAGGGAGGCTCCCCTGGAGATGGGTAAAGTAGGAACACAGTGTCCTCCTGGCCCTGGGCCAGCTGAGCCAGGAACCTGGGGGCACTGCTCGGGCTTTTTCACAGACACACCTCTGGTACTGGGCTTTTGATGAACTTATATTTAAAAGCCACTCTCGGGGCCGGCAGGTGGCATGGTGGTTA
>NW_006177182.1:0-329 GCF_000334495.1 Tupaia belangeri chinensis | reverse complement strand
TCTCAGCCTTTCTCTACTTCTCTCACTAATGGAAGAAATAAAAACTTTAAACATGTATTTTAAAATATAGGATGCTGAAATAGATTTAAACTTCAAACAAAAAATGAAATTTTTAATATAAGTCTATCACTTTCTACAACTGGAACATAGTAGGTCATCGGAAAAATCATGAAGTGTTTTTTAATGTAAAAAATGTGTTTTATTTATTCAGCAACCCAATACATCAAACAATTCATTATTTATGTGAGACTCTAATTTAACTGGGTTCCTGTAGTTTACCTTATAACCCTACCTGGGTTAGAGAAACCTCCCCATTCTCTTTGTGTTAA
>NW_006177181.1:0-329 GCF_000334495.1 Tupaia belangeri chinensis | reverse complement strand
GAGTCAACTGAGCCCCCCAGCCCCTAAGTTCCAAGCTGAGTGCCCTTACCCTGATCCCAGCCTCTGCCAAAGAAAAGGGAAAGGGACTGCATTAGCATTTAAGCTGACCCTTCATATCACTAACTCACTGCACTTACTATTTACCCTCTTCTGCCTTCACCTTAGTTTACTACCACTTATCTTCAAGAAGTCAGCTCATGTGTCAGTTCCTTGGAGAAATCTTACCTGACTAGTTCAGGTTATCTTCTTATATGCTCTCTTAGCATTCCACTTTATTCCACATCATTTGTAAATACACATTTGTTTGTGGAATAATTTGGTTAATGGCT
>NW_006177180.1:0-329 GCF_000334495.1 Tupaia belangeri chinensis | reverse complement strand
TGAGTGGCCAATGATTTGTAATAAAGGTCCCAAGACCATTCCATTGGGAAAGACCGGTGTTTTTGACAAATAATCTGGGGGAGCCTGGATAGCACAAACAGAAGAATACATTTAGACCCTTACCTTATACTGGATGGGAAGACGAGCCAGAAGTGGATCAGAGGCTGGGTGTAAGACCTCAAACTACACACCTCTTAGAAGAAACGTGAGGGACAAGCTTGAAGACTGTGTTTGACAATGATTTCTTAGATATGACACCCACAACACAGGTGACAAAATGTGAAAATGGATATCCTGAGCAACATCAAAATTAAAACAAATAAAACAAA
>NW_006177179.1:0-329 GCF_000334495.1 Tupaia belangeri chinensis | reverse complement strand
GAGAGTCCAGTGCCTTAACTATCATGCCACTGCTGGCCCCAAAGTATTAATGCTCATCACTAACAACGTATCCTATTGGTTCATCAATGGTAGCAAACCTGCCACAGGAATGTAAGATGTGGCCATTAGTGGAGTTGGGATGGGTGTACAGGGGTGCTTTCTACTGTCTTTGCAGCTCTTACTTAAATCTAAAGCGATACCGAAATAAAAAGTGTAGTTCACACAAATCCCAATGCCTTCACAGAGATGTTGCTAAGAAAACATGGCCACATTCTTCCAGTTTAAATACTATTAGAACAAGGTGTTTTGGAAAAGAGGGAAGTTTCCAT
>NW_006177178.1:0-329 GCF_000334495.1 Tupaia belangeri chinensis | reverse complement strand
GAGAGAACAGGAACATGCATTTTTGTGTGTTCATGTGTCTCTCTTTTTCTAGATGCACCATAAATCAATCCTGTGGTTCTTGCTCTAATGATCTTAATTCTAATCTCTTTCCCAAAACCCCACTTTTCCACACCATAGTTGACTAAGTTTTTCCTTTTAATCCTATTATATCACACTAAACCTTAACACATGAATTTTAGAGAAGCATACAGCCTGAACTATTTTTACCCTAGGCTCCTAAATTTATATAGTTCTTATATACAAAATCACAACAATAGTTTCCAAAAATTTAATTTGTTCCAGTAGCAACTCAAAAGTGCAAAAATCTC
>NW_006177177.1:0-329 GCF_000334495.1 Tupaia belangeri chinensis | reverse complement strand
ATTGTGGAGAGACTTTACCCAGCATGATATAATTTTATACCGTAACAAAAATGTTATATTTCCTGGTGGTTCATAATTTCTAATGCAAAATACAAGTAAACTCTCTGAATTACTCTACAGAATATCGTGCTCAGTATAAAGAGTCTTCCACACAATGATGTTATAAGTAAAGTTTTCATGGCATTTCTCATCAAACATTGGAGGGGAAGGTGAAGCCCTTTTACCTTATGCTCTTTTTGTCCATTTTAAAAACATGCATTGCATACCTATGGAGATAGAAAAAAGAGATTTCTTCAACTTTTGTCTCTTTTGGTAATTTTTTTTTTTTT
>NW_006177176.1:0-329 GCF_000334495.1 Tupaia belangeri chinensis | reverse complement strand
AACTCAGCACGTGCTCGGGTGAGGCTCAGAAGCTCTCCTTCATGCCGAAAGGGCTGCCGCTCTGCTACCCCTCAAGCTGTCCTGCTTCAAGACCTCTCGGGGCCCTTCGTGCCAGAGCCTGGCTGTGTGCACGCCAGGAGGAGACTGCAGAGACAGAGCCAGCCACCGGGAAGGGGGCAGGAGGTTAAACAGGAAGAGTTGGCAATCAATCCAGGCATGCCGTTAGAAATAACCTTGACTTGGATCTTCCTGCTAAATTGTGTGGCCTGTTTACCCGGGAACCTCAATTTGTGTAGTTTTGTCTTAAGTGTCTTAAAGCACAAGGAAGA
>NW_006177175.1:0-329 GCF_000334495.1 Tupaia belangeri chinensis | reverse complement strand
AGCGCCTTTAACCACCATGCCACCCGCCAGCTATACTATCAGGGAAGTTCAAAAGTAAACAATTCAGTTTACCTATTTCTTAGTCTGGAGATTTACTCTGTTTATTGATTTATTTTTGCTATGGAGCGCATGTGTTCAGGAGACAGAGAAAGTGAAAAAGCATCCTGCTGCAGTCCCTCCTCCATTCTCTTCGGGGGTTTGGGGCATGCTCCAGTGCCCCACGGGTTTCAAGCCCCTAGCCCAGGACTCCAACCACACAGTCAGCCATGGAGGATCCACCAACAATAGCCACCAGCTGGCCCCTGGAGATTGATTTTTTTTTTTTTTTT
>NW_006177174.1:0-329 GCF_000334495.1 Tupaia belangeri chinensis | reverse complement strand
CTTTATGAATAAATAGAAGAGGTGAAAGTGAAAATTCTTGCTTTGTTTTTGATTTAAAAAGGAAACTACATGGTTTTTCACCATTAGCTGTAGGCTTTTTGTAGATGTTTTTTAAAGGGAGTTCCTTTAAATTTCTAGTTTGCTAAGAGTTTTTATTCTGAACGGATGTGGAATTTTGTCAAATATTTTTTGTGAATCTATCAAGATGAACATATGGATTTTCCTCTTCAGTCAGTTCATGTGGTTAATTACATGAATCAGTTTTGAACACTGAATCTATATTCTTGGGATAAATACCACATGGTCATGACCTTTTAGTTTTCTTTTTT
>NW_006177173.1:0-329 GCF_000334495.1 Tupaia belangeri chinensis | reverse complement strand
GCAAAAACCTCTCAAAAAAAAAAAAAGCATACGAGAGCACATAGCATGCAGGCACCCTCTCCTTGGGGCTGCTGTAGTGAATATGGACCATGGCACAATGTAGAGCATTTGGCCAAAGTCCGCCAGCATGTCCCTGGAGATCAGACTTATAGGTACGTGTTGTTTTTTATCCATGTATTCCTTGAAAAATGAGCTGTGTTTTTCATTTTTTTGTTTTTCTTTTTCACTTTTCTTATATCTCCCTTAGTGCCTGTCAGTGCTAGTAAAAGCTTAATAAATTGATCTTAATGACGACAAAGCCCTGAGGCCAGCAGGTGGCATGGTGGTTA
>NW_006177172.1:0-329 GCF_000334495.1 Tupaia belangeri chinensis | reverse complement strand
GTCCTGAGAACTGTTGTGCTGGTCTCTGCAGGATGAGTTACCCATGAAGCTGTTGCCTCTGGATTATGTGAGGACTCAGTCCATGTTGAAAGCATTGTCTTGGTGCCTGTCCCAGAACTAGTGACCAGTGTGGTCACCCCTCCTGCTACTCGAGGTGAAACACTTGGAGCAGTTGAACCAGCTTCTGTCCCAGGACTGGTGACCATTGAAGGTATAGTATTTGATTCACTATGGGAAATATCGAGGGCTGTCCTGGGAACTGCTGTGCTGGCCCCTGTAGAATGAGTTACCCATGTGATTGTTGTTTCTGGCTTACGTAAAGACTCAGT
>NW_006177171.1:0-329 GCF_000334495.1 Tupaia belangeri chinensis | reverse complement strand
GCATTCCAACATATCCTGCTGGGCACTTCATAGGTGACAGTGACTGACCGGTCATCTGATGAAGTCAGAGAGGGACGCAGGACCCTGCCACACAGGCGCGTGAGGACAGAGCCTCAGAATTCTGAAGGCGCTGCAGAATCGCTGGGCTAGGCAGACTTCAGTGTCCCTGTATTTTGTCTGAGTGAGGGACAAGAAGCTGTTACTACTCGGTCTGCTCACACTCAGAGATAAACTGAGTCACCGGCCTGACACCGACTAGGGCAAAATGGCACCCAGAGCGTTGATATGTTTTTGTTTTTTCTGCTTACCGCTACTGAAGTTTTGGCCAG
>NW_006177170.1:0-329 GCF_000334495.1 Tupaia belangeri chinensis | reverse complement strand
TTTGTTTGTTTTTTCACTCTCTTTCAGTCTCAAGGTCTTTCTGCTGGTGACTAAGTAATTGTTTTATTCAGATGACGGTAATCTACAAAGATACAAAGATGAGAATATGAGATGGAAACAAGAAATCAAAAGTCAGTTGATGCTCTCATTTGGCAGGGTGCTCCTAAATGAGCCATCACTACCATGCCACCTGCTGGCTCGTGCATTTAATTCCAGGTTAAGACTGAGTAATATTTTACTAAGTAGTATTTCATCTTTAATGATACATTGTGGTCCTTTACCCACAGGTGTCATCCCAGGTAAACCAAAGCAACCCCAGACTGGACATG
>NW_006177169.1:0-329 GCF_000334495.1 Tupaia belangeri chinensis | reverse complement strand
AAAAGGAAAAAATGTATAGAAAGGAATTTAGAATAATGATCATAAGGAAAGTGAATGAGATGTAAGTGAACTCAGGTAAAGAATTCAACTAAATCAGGAAAATAATTCATGATATGGACAAGAAAGTAAAGACCTATCATAAAAAGAACCAAATAGAAATTTGGGAGAGAAAGAATTCAATAAAAATGTAAATAAATTTAAAAAATAATAGAAATGTAAATAAATAAAAGTTGAGAGCATAAAGAACAAGTTAGATAAAGCAAAATAGAGAATTTCTCAGCTTAAAGATAGAACTTTTGAAATAACTCATACAAAAAATAAAAGAAGAA
>NW_006177168.1:0-329 GCF_000334495.1 Tupaia belangeri chinensis | reverse complement strand
GGGATAGTTCACAGATCTTTAAATACCCTTGGTAAACAGCTGTCTTTGAATAAGGCCAAGTAGCTGGATTCTACTATAGCCGCAAGCTGTGAAGAAACGGAATCATTTGCTTGATGTGTGCACATTGTTTGGAGCTAATGCTGTGCATGTTCACTTCAGGAACCCTTATTCTGAGAGCATAAAAGAAATGCTAACAACATTTGGAACTGCGACCTACAAGGTGGGGCTAAAGGTTCATCCCAATGAGGAGGACCCCCGTGTGCCCATCATGTGCTGGGGCAGCTGTGCATACACCATCCAAAGCATAGGTAAGAGTTTGGCAGTTACAT
>NW_006177167.1:0-329 GCF_000334495.1 Tupaia belangeri chinensis | reverse complement strand
GCCACATCACTGCCCGGCCCTCTTCAACAACTTCCTAACTCTCCATAACTTTTCAAACCTAGCATACTAATGCTCTGGTTTAACTATTTCTGTGTGCTTTTATTTTTTTAGTATTCAGAAAACCCTTCAGTGACAGAAACTAATCATTCTCCTCAGCTGTAATGCTTGCAGGAACCAAGAGGTCCATACAAGAGGTTGTACAAGAGGTCAGGCCAATCAGATAGCACGGTGGCGAAGGCAGCTGGATCCCACATAGTCAACACATGGTTTGAGTCCCAAACCTGGTGTCTTTAAAGTCGGGCACATGTACGTGCGTGCCTGAAATCCCG
>NW_006177166.1:0-329 GCF_000334495.1 Tupaia belangeri chinensis | reverse complement strand
AAAAAAAAAAAAAGGCAGGTTTGCAGCCAAGCTCTTTCTCACAGGGCAGTGAAGAGGTGACTTAACTGCCAATAATTAATAATTGATGATTCACAGTGGAGGGGCCAGCTCAACCTGGGGAGGTGGGTATAGGAAGACTTTCCAGGGAAGGGGTCATTTGGTGGAGACCTCAGCAGCCCTGGGAAAGTGGTGCCAGTCTAAGAGGAGGTGGGAGAAGGAGAGGCTATTCTGAAAGAGGGGCCCAGACTGGAGGTTTGAGAGCAAAGCCCCCTGTGAACCAGTAATGGATCGTAGACTGGAGTGGCCGGCGGGGCTAGGGCCTCACCCCT
>NW_006177165.1:0-329 GCF_000334495.1 Tupaia belangeri chinensis | reverse complement strand
CCTGCCAGTCCAGTATTTTCTTCTTTTTAAATAAGCTCATTGATGACACATGGGAGACCAAACCAAACACAGTATAACAGAACCACAGTGGAGTAAAAAATGCCACTGAAATTCAATATATACTTTTAACAAAGAAAAGCTAGTAGTACTTTTATTGGATGTGCATGTGTGCAGTGTAATGTAATGTTCAATGTGGAATAAGATGAATATATATATTTTAAAAATTATTCCATACTTGTACGCAGGCTTTGAAAAACCATACTATACTGCACAAAAATGTGCAGTGGTTTTAGGTATGCCGAAAGTCACACTTTAAAAAGAACTACTGC
>NW_006177164.1:0-329 GCF_000334495.1 Tupaia belangeri chinensis | reverse complement strand
TTCATATATATATTTATTCTTGGTCTTGGTCTTGGTCTTGGTCAAAGACTATATATATGTAGTATATATTGTGTCATATACATATTCATCTTATTGATTCTATTTCTCTAGAAAACCCTTATTAACACAGGCATTAGCAGATCAATATTGTTCCTTAGCTTAGATTGTTCCACACTTGTTAGAGGGTGCTTACAGAGAACAGGCTAGTCTGATGCCAAATAAGAGCATTTTTTGCAGTTTCCAAACATGTTTATAATATTGAACTTTTTCAAAATAAACAAGTTGTATATATGTACATACATATTTGTTAATTATAAAAATACATAGAG
>NW_006177163.1:0-329 GCF_000334495.1 Tupaia belangeri chinensis | reverse complement strand
ATTTTTTTTTCTGGTCACATTTCCTACATATCTATTAGAAAACCAAAAATTCTTAGCATGTGAATGCCACTCTTTCTCAGTTTCCATTATTGAAGCAAGACCAGACAGTAGGAAATTAGAAAAAGTAGCTCAAATTTTCATCTTAGTTAGACATACTTTCTTTTTTGTTTACTCCAACTTTATTCTAAACATTTTTATTTTATTATAGTACTAAACATATATGTGTAAGTAATGTGTCCCAAAGATTTATACTGTTAACCCTTAAATTTTTCTGTGAGTAATAATGCTTCTCATGTCATCTACCTTGAATCAAGCTTTAGAAAAAAAAA
>NW_006177162.1:0-329 GCF_000334495.1 Tupaia belangeri chinensis | reverse complement strand
ATAAAAAGTTATCTAAGATGAAAATAAACCCTGTTACATTTAAGTTGCTTTTTAAACATGATTAACTGCAATTTAATATCACAGAAGACCAATTTAATAATGCTAATCTTACACTGACTATCGGTTCACTTGGAAGTTTTTGTGGCCCATTTCATTTATAAGAAACATATTTTTACAGTACTCTACGGCAACAGTGAAAACCCTCTATCATCCTGAGAGGAATGAATTTGCTGGGCTTCTAAAAGTAGATTTCTGCTGAACAGAATTAGCCATCCTTAGAAAGGTTTTAATCTAATACTGAATTGTTTATAAAATGTTCTATTATTTAT
>NW_006177161.1:0-329 GCF_000334495.1 Tupaia belangeri chinensis | reverse complement strand
TTCTCTTTTTTTCCTGAAATCACTAGTTCTCTGAAAAATGTATGAAATTAAAACTGAACTTCTCCCAAATTTGGAAAACACCACTAATTTATAGACCCAAGAATCTAGGCAAACCATAGGAAAGTTAAATACAAAGAAAATCACACCTAGACACATTATAATCAGCTGCTGAAGATGAAAGATAAGGAGAAAATCTTTCGGCAGAAAAAATAATAACTTACATACATGGAACAGAGACACAGTGATAGCTAATTCGACAACAAAAACAATCAAGGACTTTAAAGTGAGGAAGAATAGCACTACCAATGAGCTTGACCTAACTGACATCT
>NW_006177160.1:0-329 GCF_000334495.1 Tupaia belangeri chinensis | reverse complement strand
CCGCTGGTCCCTATTGGGAACTTTCAAAATTCTCATTTACATTACTCTAAGACATTAGTAAATTGTTATTAACTATAGTCACCTACTACATTCTGTAACACCTGAAATTTGTCCTCTTATCTATCTGTAATTTTGCTTACATTAATAGACTTCATTCTATTTTTCCGAGTCACCATCCTTCTACCTCTTGTAGTCACTCTTCAACTCTACACTTTTTTGAGTGAACATTTTCATGCTCCTCTTATGAGAGAGAATGTTATTTCTCTTTCAATGTACATCTTGTTTCACTCAAAATCATGTCTTCAGTTTACCCATTCTATCTCAAATGA
>NW_006177159.1:0-329 GCF_000334495.1 Tupaia belangeri chinensis | reverse complement strand
TCTCTCTCTCTAAAAGAATGTTTTAAACTTAATAATGATAATAATATCTAGCAAAACCCAGTGCTTTGTGTTTACTGAAATGTTTTACTGATTGAATATGTCTCTTTAGAAAGAGAAACAGACCCAAGCAGCCTACCTACGATTATCACAGTGTACTATGTATATTTTCTAATTAAATTTTTATTTTAAAATTATAGATGGGTATGCAGTTGTAACTTCTTCTCACTATACCCATAGTAGGTGCTCAAACAATTTCTTAGTGCATAAATGCACTAACTGATATCAAAGAAAAGAACCTGCCTCACATTTCCTTTGGTTTCTGGTAATAA
>NW_006177158.1:0-329 GCF_000334495.1 Tupaia belangeri chinensis | reverse complement strand
ATCGTGACTTTTCCAACAACAATATTTGCAGTCTGCCTTGACATCTCATTTTTCCATATGTCCTTTTAGATATTTGTGGTTACTCTTTGCTTAGCAGAAATTTACTTAAGGTTAGTTGTGATGTATAATCTGAAACCATATCAATGCATTTTCCATTCTCTGTTACATTGAAATTCATTTGTCTTACATTTTGAGGAGATTTTTCACTCATGCCTGATTTTTTAACATCATGCCGTGGCAATTTGGAATTTAGAGCTTATAGGTTGGGGAGATGATCCACATGTTGACACAAAATCCCATTTATTGATAGCACCACCAATTTTATCAGA
>NW_006177157.1:0-329 GCF_000334495.1 Tupaia belangeri chinensis | reverse complement strand
TGCAGAATCCATGTAGCTGTGTCTCCAAGAAGGACTCTTTCTTTTGACTCTCCTGGGTTAGGAGTGGGAGAGGAAATTATTTTAACAAACTTTGGCTGTAGAATGTGCCAGAAACTGGAGATAACGCTTTCCGTTAAAAAATTCTGAAAAACAAATATTTTTTTTAAAAATTGGGTGACAGAGATGGAGACACAGGTAGAGACAGACAAAGACAGGTACACAGACAGGAGGCCTTGTAGAGGTCTTCCTACCTGCGAGTTTTGTATGCTAGAAGCCAAATTATCAATGAGATCTCTTGATTTCTGTTCCTCCAAAATGGGTAGTTTACA
>NW_006177156.1:0-329 GCF_000334495.1 Tupaia belangeri chinensis | reverse complement strand
GGGGGGGGCCCCGCCCCCCCGCCACGTTTACTGTCTTCACTCTCCAACACCCCAGTGAGTCAGGCAAAGACAAGGGCCATCACTTTCCAAGCTCAGTCTTTCAACCTATTAAAAAGAAATTAATTAAATTTGGGCTGGCCTTGGGGCCTAGTGGTAAGGAAGCTGGAGCCCACATGTCTGACCACGCAGCTTGGCGTCCAGCCCTGGTGGCTTGGGAAGCACACTGGGGGCACGTGAGTGCATGGCCCAAATCCCAACAGGATGAGGAAATGGGGGAGAAAGACTCACAGCACGACCACGCTCCCCGGGGGTACTGTCTCTCTCCTTCT
>NW_006177155.1:0-329 GCF_000334495.1 Tupaia belangeri chinensis | reverse complement strand
CACACACACCCGGAGTGTTTCTCAGGGTCCAGGACTCGAACTGCCAGATCAGCCACGTGGGATCTCTGCCTTAACTGTTAGGCCACAGAGCCAGCCCAGTGAGTCTTTTCTGGAGCACTGTGTTACCCCTGAGCTGGCCAAGATGAGGGAGTCAAAGCACCATGCTAATTTTTCCATGACCAAATGTGTGAGCCACATGGCATGCCGTGTGAAAAGTCCTTCTTGTTTTTGCAGTACTCTGGAATCATAGCAAAGTAATATTAATAAACCACCTTAATAGAAATTGGGGATGAAATGCATGTGTGTGTATATATACGTGTGTGTGTGTG
>NW_006177154.1:0-329 GCF_000334495.1 Tupaia belangeri chinensis | reverse complement strand
GCTCTTTTTACTTAAGCGCATTTTCACCCGTAAATAAAATAAAGCTTTAGAACTTCGTGATGTCAACCAATTCTGAAGCCTGAAGGTGAAACCAGAAGAGGTGTTGGGTGTAGGAGAGCGTCTCAACTGCGGGCACATGATGAAGCGATTAGCTGGAAACTGAACCTTGTTTGTTTACTCAAGGAAATAGCCAGCAAGTGCCCGTGAAGAGCGAAGGAGACGATGGTGAGACTTCGAAAAAGGGCGACACAAAGTCTTCCTCAGAAAAGAAAACCCACAAAGCACCTAAAGAAGACGCGTGTTCTGACAAACAGGACGTGCCTTCAGTG
>NW_006177153.1:0-329 GCF_000334495.1 Tupaia belangeri chinensis | reverse complement strand
GGAGATGAGACTTTGAGGAACTGATGGGCCCTCCAGCAAATTCACACTGGCCAAGGAGCCAGACTGTCCATTTCATTTTGAGGTGGCACTAAGACAGTGCCACTAGTGCAAATCACTATTCCTTGACTCTCTTTTCATCTCTTTCTCCCTTCGCAGTGTCTCTGACCCATTGCAATTACCGGCATCACAGTTCATCTTATTGAGGGTATTCCATTCTCTGTCAGGGGAGTATCATATGTTAATAAATCCATTCTGCTGGGGCCAGCTGGTGGTATGGTTGTTGAGGGCACTGGATTCTCATGTGGTTGGCCACAGTTTGAGTCCTGGAC
>NW_006177152.1:0-329 GCF_000334495.1 Tupaia belangeri chinensis | reverse complement strand
TGCCTTAACTACCACTCCACCTGCTGGTCCCTGGAGAAGTCAATTTCTAGATTAAAATTGTCTAGTTTCAAACATGAGAGACTAGGAAAACAGGGAGCACAGCAGAAGATGGTGGAATGCAGAATGGAATTTTCAGGAGAAGAAAAGTAAAATATTTATCCAAACCAAATGCTTCAAAGGTCAAGTTAGATTTTTTTCTTTTTAGAGTCACACTTTATTATTGAGTTTTAGCACAGATAATAAAGTGAATAAAGTACACTAATATTCAGTGTCAGCACGAGAAAATTTTTTGAGACTTTTTTTGCTTTAGGACATGTGTGCTCACCAGA
>NW_006177151.1:0-329 GCF_000334495.1 Tupaia belangeri chinensis | reverse complement strand
AAAATAGAACATTTATAAAAGAAAACAAATTTGAAAGTATTAATAAGTGATGAACCAATGGATAAAATAAACCTTGAATCCCTAATGATACATATCCATGAATAAATTGGAAGTCTGATGAAGAAGAGATATTTACATAGCCTTGACTTACCTCTCCACAAAATACTAGTTAATTACAAAGTTTAAAAGCCATGGTACAGAGCAGAAGCCCAACAGATACCACATTAAGTGATGTTAAGATCATCAGTAATGGGAGAAATCAGAATTCCATGTTGCGTTAGGAAGCAATGAGAAGATCGCACTATCACTTCTGTGATACTCTTGCCAAA
>NW_006177150.1:0-329 GCF_000334495.1 Tupaia belangeri chinensis | reverse complement strand
TCTACTCTAAACCTTCCAAGGGTTGCCATCTCACTTTCTGAATACAATCCGAAGGAGGATGACCAGGCCTCCAAGGCCCTCCCAGACCTAGTTCCTGCTACCATGCTGATCTCAGCTCCCTTCTCTGCCCCTGGCTCACTCCATCGGCCACGCTGGCCTCCCCACCAGGAAAGACATTCTCCTCTGCCACGCTTGAGCTCTTTCCCATGCTTCACCTTCCTTCCAAGCGGTGATCACCACTCAAAATATTTTTATATGTGCTAGATTGTGATCCCCAATAATATCAAAGTTGGGCCAGCTGGTAGCATAGTGGTTAAGGCAGTGGATCC
>NW_006177149.1:0-329 GCF_000334495.1 Tupaia belangeri chinensis | reverse complement strand
TTTTAGTAATAGGATTGTTAGAGAAACATGTAATGCAATAATAGGTTTTTTTCCCAATGCATATTGAAACAACATGACTATTTATGGTACAAGCAGAGAAGAGAAAAAATAGTGGGGTGTGGAACTGTTGATAGGCATTTGTAAACATGGAAGGAGGTGTGCAAACTCTTGCCAAGACCTCATAACTCAAATCCCTATATTCTAATCTCCAAGAGCAGGCTAGAAATTTCTTGTTTTGGTCACTAAGTTTAGGGAGAAATGGTATCAAAAAGTGTTGATAAAATCAGCTTTGGAACACGGGCCAGTAGGTGGCATGGTGGTTAAGGTGA
>NW_006177148.1:0-329 GCF_000334495.1 Tupaia belangeri chinensis | reverse complement strand
GCCCACCCATATATCCTCATCTTGGCTCATCCCATCTGCAGCAAACCTAGTTCCAAGTGAGGTCACATTCAGAGGTACTAGGAGTTAGGATTTCACCATATCATTGGGGGAGGGCACAATTGAACCCGTAACGTATTCCAAACCAGACTCATTGTCTTCACCACTGACTGTTCTGCCTTGCGATCTCCCCCCTTGCCATTCCCTGCTACCCTGCTTGGCATCTTGGCTTTGCATCCACCCCTCTCTCTTCTCCAGCCTCTGTTGATTCTTTGGCTCTTGTGAGTTCAGTCTCTAGGTTGCTGGCTTTCTTTTTTTTTTTTTTTTTTTTT
>NW_006177147.1:0-328 GCF_000334495.1 Tupaia belangeri chinensis | reverse complement strand
CCTTCAGTCAGCCCCAAATCATGGGCAAGTGTGTGCCCATTGTACCTAGATTTGAACCCGGAACCTTCCCATGTGAAATTGCCTTGCAGAGTATTGCATTTTATTACTGTAACACAATCTGGACCCTGATTTTGCTATAAAAAAAATCCTTCCTGTATGATTTTTTTCTTTTTTTAGTGTCGAAGGTCTTTTCTTAGGTTGGTCATTCATTATTTTCCTGGTCCAGAACATTGATTTGTAATTATTACATAGAAATTATGTAGTCATTACAATGTCATTTACAAAAGGAAGAAACCAATTGTTTTAGAGTACCTAGAGTTTTTTTTTT
>NW_006177146.1:0-328 GCF_000334495.1 Tupaia belangeri chinensis | reverse complement strand
GGAGGTCCTGGGACATGAACCCAGGACCTTCATCATGTGAGTTCAGGTGTATTACCACTGTGCCACCATTTGGCCAAGAAGCTGGACATTTTTAGATATGGCATTTTTCTGGCTTTTTTTATTTAATGTGATGTTTTCTGGGTTCATCCATGTTGTCACAAATGACATAGTCTCCTACTTTTTTATGGCTGAATGTTTCATACCAAATTTTCTTTATACATTCAATCACTGATGAACACTGAGTTTGTTTCTATATTTTGGCTATTTTGAATAATGCTTCAGTAAAAGTGAGGCTGCAGATACACTCATGTGTCATTTAATAATGGAA
>NW_006177145.1:0-328 GCF_000334495.1 Tupaia belangeri chinensis | reverse complement strand
AACAAAGAGAGCGATAGAGACAGGCAGACAACACCTCCGACAAGGTCCAGAGGCCATGATTGACCCCCAGACATCAGCTAGTCCCAGATCATGGGCAAGCGCATGCCCAGAGTGCTCAGGGAGGTATCTGGACTTGCACCAGGAACCTTCCCATGTGAGATTTTGTCATGAGTGTTGTGTTTTATCACTGTGCCATGCCTGGCCCATCAAGGTGGGATTTTTGATGGGACTCCATCTAGGTGAGGGCAGGGTGAAGAGAACCAGGAATGAAACTTGAGCCATTCACTTGGCTGGCTCTGTGACCTGGTGGTTAAGGTCCCACATGGCT
>NW_006177144.1:0-328 GCF_000334495.1 Tupaia belangeri chinensis | reverse complement strand
TTTTTCTAGTATTGTAAAATATCATCTTAGTTTAGCATTATAGACCAATTATACCCCTCTAAAAATAATTCATATATCAAAACCCTAACCCCTAGTCCCTCAGAATGTGGTGTTATTTGGATTTAGAGTCTTTAGATAGGTAATTAAATAAAAATAAGGTAATTAATGTGAGCCCTGATCCTATATAAATGGTGTCATTATAAGAAAAGGATGTTGGGACACAGACAGGTACAGGGAACACTGTGTGAAGACACACGGAGAAGGGCAGGCACCGTAGTGCAGTCATTAAGTTCTGTGCATTGGGTACTAGATCCCACATGGCTGGCTG
>NW_006177143.1:0-328 GCF_000334495.1 Tupaia belangeri chinensis | reverse complement strand
AATGAAATAAACAATTCTTTTTAAAAAATAAGATGCCGCTTAAGTACTAACGAACTATGGCACAAAACTGGTCGAGGCACGATTGGCTTTCACATTTGAAGTCATGGGATGGAGGTACAGATGCCGATTAAGATTGTGGTGAGTGTTCATGTTAAAAAATAGTTAGAGAAGGTTCTTGTCTTATCCGTGGGTTTCATAGGCTTTAGGCCAAGGACCCTGCACTGGGGAATGTACTTCCTGTGGCCTGGAGCTCAGGATGATGTATTTCGAGAAAGTAATTGGAAGTGAAAATGACAGGAGAGGCCTCCGAGGCACCAATCCTGAGCTT
>NW_006177142.1:0-328 GCF_000334495.1 Tupaia belangeri chinensis | reverse complement strand
GACAAATCATTTAAAATGTATTTTAATATTGAGTGAAGCAACTTAACTACATTGTTTAAATAACACAGCATTAAAATGCAAATGTTGGCCAGCTGATGTGCTGCTGGTAGGAGGGGTGCTGCAGGTTCCAGGGTTGAGGCCTGGGTCTGGTTGAACACACCAGTTGTATTTATAGGTGTACTCATGATTCTGGTTGACTGCAGGGCTGGTGGGAAAATCATGCCTTGAGAATGCTGTCTCTCTCTCTCTCCCAGTAAATAAACTTTTAAAAAAGGGGATCAGCAGATGGTATAATGATATGTTGCTTGACTCCCATTTAGTCGACCAC
>NW_006177141.1:0-328 GCF_000334495.1 Tupaia belangeri chinensis | reverse complement strand
GACAAAAACAAACCAAATCATTAAAAAAATTAAAAAGGAAGTTTGGTCAATGCTATTGAATCCTGCCAAGAAGTCAAGTAAAATATTGTACTAATAAATTTGTCACAGTTGGGCTGGCCCATAACCTAGTGATTAAGGGAAGCCAGTTACCACATGGCTTAACTGAGGTTTGATCCCCAGGCCTGGTGGTTTAAAAACATGCCAAGCATATGGGTGCATGTGTCAAAAATCCTGAGAAGATGGAGAATTGGAGGACCGGGGATTGCAGCATAAACACATTTGGGAGTGCACTTACCATTTCTCTTTCTTTCTCTCTGTTTCTCTCTGG
>NW_006177140.1:0-328 GCF_000334495.1 Tupaia belangeri chinensis | reverse complement strand
GCTAACTGCTGGTCCCTTATTCCTATTTTAAAGAGCTAAAAACATAGATTTAGTGTGAGCACATAAATTGCTCAAAGGTATGGGGCAAAACCAGGGCCTGAGCCTAGGCTTCTTTGGAGAGACCACAGTAAACCATATCCTTTATTACCTTGTCATGGTTTATTTAATATAACAGACAAAACAAAAACAAAAGCTTTGCAAAGAAATATGGAAAAATCTGGTTAATGAGTTATGCTAGTGCATCTTTTTAAGGCCCAACTATAATACATACTCTGAATCTTAAAAAGTATAAATTCCTATTGTAGAAAAGCTTAGGAAAGTGCTTATT
>NW_006177139.1:0-328 GCF_000334495.1 Tupaia belangeri chinensis | reverse complement strand
TGCCCTAAATCCCAACCATTTCTGCAATTTTACATCCCAAAAATGAAAACAGTTGGTAATTACGTGACACAACTGCAAAGGTATAGAATGTTCTCTCAACTGGAAAATGCCAATTAAGGAAGTCATTCTCCTTTCCCACCCACCTTGGCCAAGCTGGGGCTTATCTTCCCTGAGAGGAATCCGTGGGGATAAGGACCTGGGAAGTGCTCAGGCTGGAGCTTTCCCCTGACCTTCCTTGGGGAGCAGATTAACTGTGGCCTTGATCTGAGGGGCCCTGGGTGGCTGCAGATGGCCGGGGCTGGGACGGGGCAGAGACCACTTGGCTGCC
>NW_006177138.1:0-328 GCF_000334495.1 Tupaia belangeri chinensis | reverse complement strand
GAGTTTGTAAATTTAAGCTATGCTGTTTTAGTTATCATCTGAACTCAGTTCCAGAGATGAGAAAACTTCAGAACTAGTCATTAAAAACTTGATTTGAATGGAAATCAAGCAAGTATAAGTTTGAGTTTCTCACGTAGTTTCAAACAGACAAGTTGGCTGGATATCTATATTAGCATGGTAATGAGGAAAGAGAAAGATGATGTGGTTTATTCTATTTTTCAAAGGTGCTCTTTGAACAGTCATCAAAACAGACAATATGTTAGTTTATAACATCTGTTGCAAAAATATTTCGAAGGACTAAAATCATACAAATGTGTGTGTGTGTGTG
>NW_006177137.1:0-328 GCF_000334495.1 Tupaia belangeri chinensis | reverse complement strand
AAACTTCCAGTTCTGAGAGCAGAGTGACTGGAGATCCCACACATTGTTTTACACAAAAGACAAGGCAAGCCCTGACTTCCTCCACTAAGAGGAAAGTCAGGGTCTGATGGCGCCAACGGCTACTTCTCTTTTTCCATTACAGGGCAGAGTTCTGTGACTTAGTTTTAGTCTCTTATTTCTTCTCTTTTCTACATAACGTATTTATTTTTCTGATGTTGAACCTGGGTTCCTTGACTATACATCAGCCAGGCCATCGGGATATTAGGCTGGGGTGGCCAAATTAGAATGATAATCTCTCATGGATGTCTAACCAAAATAGGGAGTCTCA
>NW_006177136.1:0-328 GCF_000334495.1 Tupaia belangeri chinensis | reverse complement strand
CTGTCCAGGGCAGCAGAGTCTCGGCAAGGCGTCTGACAGAGCCTGGCTGCTCTGAGAAGTGAATAGATTCATGGGAGGGGTAACCCCTTCCTTCACCTTCACTTACTTTCCAATCACCACTGTTGACAAACTTAAGCCATCTATTAACCAAAGTTGTAAACACCAGGGATGTGTGTGTATATTTATATATATAAAACACATACATATGGAGTCCTTCAAAAAAGTTAAAAAAAAATGATAATCATGAAAAATTATATACGAATTTTGGCACGTTTCTTTATGAAAATAAGCACATAACCTGTTATCCATCAACTTTTTGAACTATCCT
>NW_006177135.1:0-328 GCF_000334495.1 Tupaia belangeri chinensis | reverse complement strand
AAGTTAAAAGAAATAGAGAGAGAGAGAACCACAGTGTTTCTGCCAATGGTAACAACTCGCAACACATAAAATAGAACCAAGACAGACACTGATACTATCCATCAGTATTACTTACATTTCTCTAATTTTAGTTGCACTCATTGGTGTACATTTAGTTCCACCCAAATTTGACAGCAAACTTGCTTGGCTCAAAGATTACCCATCCTTCAAAATTAAAGCCTATCTGCGTATGTCTGGGTAGTCAAAACCTCAGCCTTTCAGTAAATGGTAAATGGAGAGTAGGTGTTTTTTTCTTTTTTTAGATTGTGAAGAGACTTTTCCCAGCATG
>NW_006177134.1:0-328 GCF_000334495.1 Tupaia belangeri chinensis | reverse complement strand
GACAAGTACGGGCAGAGGGTCCAGGTGCCCAGCGTGACATCCCTGAGGATCGAGAACCTGATCTCTGAGGACAGTGGGCGGTACTGGGCTCAGGTCACCCTAAGTGGAGGAAGAAAATGTGACCAGGATTTCTTCCTCACTGTCTGTGGTAAGTGACACGCTCTCTCCCCAGTTTTAGGGCTCGTTGTCCTTGGTCCCTAGAAGTGTCACATAGGTCCCATTTTCAGGCTTCCATTCAGACACCAGCCTTCATTCTCCATTTTCTTCCCTGTAAACAGGGCTATTATATTCAGATAGAGGAGCTGAGATTTGCACTGGGGAGAAAAGC
>NW_006177133.1:0-328 GCF_000334495.1 Tupaia belangeri chinensis | reverse complement strand
GAGGCCTCCCTCAGGAAGCCTTGACTAAGACGGGGAAAGTAGCTGTAAGCGCGCATGCTTGTTTCCTTCTTTCATTCTTCCTTTTCTTCTTTCATGCTAAGGACACTTAACATGAGAGCTACCATCTTAATGGATTTTTTTTAAAGGTTTTTGCTTTAGGGATGGTGTGCTCACCAGAGGGAGACAGACAGAAACAATGAGAGGAAAGGTGGAAAATCAGCCACCGGGGAGATGGCCCTGCCAAGTCCCTTCCCATCCATTCTCACCTAGGATTTTGGACCCACATGCAACACGCACCAAGTGTGATTTTCAAGCTGCCGGGTCTGGG
>NW_006177132.1:0-328 GCF_000334495.1 Tupaia belangeri chinensis | reverse complement strand
CTCACAAGATTTAGACAAGTTTTAAAGGCAAAACCTGCAAATGAGAAAGGGTATTACATCAGATGTTTGCCAAGAATTTAGACTGGTCTATGCAAGATAACAGAATGTCATATAGAATGGGGATTAAACAACTTGGAGAGTGTAGTCAAATGCTTTCCTAGGATACAGGTAGAGAAGGGAAGCATGACAACTCCATCCTAAGCTTCAGAGTCAGTGTGTTTTTGTAATACAACACAAGGTGGGGTGATAGGTGATTTGGAGGGGTTACAACATTTACTTGGGAAAATTATAGATTTAGCAGAGTTTAAAGTTCAGAAACAGGTGAGAC
>NW_006177131.1:0-328 GCF_000334495.1 Tupaia belangeri chinensis | reverse complement strand
CACAGAGGAGCAAATGTACTTGGTGTGCTGATTGATTTCAGTTTTCTTCACCATTTTGTGGAGGGAGGCACCATAGTGTTCCCATACTTACACATGATGCTGATGTCCTGGGTGTATTTAGCCATGACATTGCCGACTAGGTCCAAGCTCAGAGAGGAAGAAACACAGTCAATGTTCTGATTCTGAAACTTTTTGTGTTTATGCCTTCTCTATATATAGCAGCAACAAAATAAAGTATTATTCTCAAACTTACTTATTTATAAGGAGTGACATTTGATCATAATACCTACTTAATATAAGACAAAGCTTAGATCAAAAAGGGATAAGT
>NW_006177130.1:0-328 GCF_000334495.1 Tupaia belangeri chinensis | reverse complement strand
CCTGACCTCCCAGAGCCACTGCTGGCCTGACCTCTACTTGACACCCTCAACATTAGGCCCCCGGTGAGTACAGAAAACCGTTTATCTGTTCTCAGACTCCACAGGGGTCAACAGGCACTGGGCATTCAGAGATTACTTCTAGGGTGAATTAGCACCACTGTACCACTATCTATATATGGGACTGTCCCAACATGCCAGAATACTACTTCCTGCTCCAATAAGTCAAGACCACCCCAAAGGAAAACCTAATTCTACCTCTGGCACCAGAGTATCTGCCTGGTTTTAGACTTTGTGTATCATGTGTGCTTGGGGATGTCAATGGTTCCCA
>NW_006177129.1:0-328 GCF_000334495.1 Tupaia belangeri chinensis | reverse complement strand
CCATGGTCGACCACATGGGAGTCCAGCGATACAACCCTTGTGCCATCTGCTGGTCCCTAAGTCTGCCATATTCTAAGTTGTCACAGCCTTCAGCCCTCCCACTGTGGCTCGAGATACAGTTCTTTAGGCCTACTGCAGTCAGGTTCTTACATGCCTGTCTCCTGTAGGTAAAACAACTAGTAGCCTCATAACGTTGACAATTTAGAGGTTGATGATAAAGCATCCACTTTGTGTTCGGCCTGGGAGTGCATTCATCTCTAAAATATCTATGAGAACATTAAGGCTTTTCCACGCCTCTCCTGTTCTTCCTGCCCACATTCCCTTCTTG
>NW_006177128.1:0-328 GCF_000334495.1 Tupaia belangeri chinensis | reverse complement strand
AAATAGCAATATATCTCAGCCCTTTCTGGGCAGTGACCAGAGGTAGTGTCCAAATGTCTTTAATGGAGTGAATGCCCCTCCTTTTTCCTGTTAGCAATGTGTATGTTCCCTATCAAAGCCCCCATCCATTGCAGCGTGAAATCACCATTAGAAGCTAATTACGTGTCACTGACTATGCTGATTATATAAACCCATCAAATTCTCACAACTTATACACAAAACAGATATTGATATCATGCCCACTTTATGAATAAAGAAATGCAGGTGTCAAGAGTTAGATATTTTGTAGTTTTATCAAAGAAATGCTCACCTGTTGAAATATCCATTT
>NW_006177127.1:0-328 GCF_000334495.1 Tupaia belangeri chinensis | reverse complement strand
CTCTTCTAATCAGAGAATACATATGAGAAACCTTATGCTATGCAACAGTTCTTAAAAATGTTTTTTGTTTATTAGATTGAGAAGTAGTTTCTTGGAAACTAGAATAATATATTGTGTAATACCAAGCACTGCTGTGTATGAAAAAAAGAGTTATGTCAGTGGTAAATATACTCACTGCTCCCTTGTCCCCACCTTTTCTCACCAACTTCCTTAATGAAATCTGCATTTTATGACTAAGGAAGGGTTTGTAAATAACTGGCTCTGCAAATAAACTAATTTGCCTAAAGCTTGTCATGTGGAGTTGGAACTGGGGTCGACTACATGGAGT
>NW_006177126.1:0-328 GCF_000334495.1 Tupaia belangeri chinensis | reverse complement strand
AGACACAGGTTCCCAGATCTACCAGGGGAAGAGGAACTCCCTTTACCCCAACTTGGCTATATGAGGTGATCAGGGTTTGTTCATTCCCTACAGTTCCTTAATATAATCTTTTTATTTTTTTAACCTTATTCTGAGACAATTCCCAGCAATGAAATGTATCTGAGAGTATAAAGCTAACAGTCGAAGGAACAAACTTCCCATTTTCATGGGCATACAATACTCAGTAGTTGAACATGTCTATGTGTGTTTTATTTATTATGCCTGTGCTGGGAAAAAAAAATAAGTACTAAAGAAAGTATCAAAATAAATTCCAGGGACCAGCAGTTAG
>NW_006177125.1:0-328 GCF_000334495.1 Tupaia belangeri chinensis | reverse complement strand
GGAGAGATACCTGCGTGCTGACGTTTACTACAGCGCTATGCACAAAAGCCCAGATATGCAATCATCCTAAGTGCCTACAGATGAATGCGTGAAGAAAATGTGGCGTATAGACACAATAGAATACTATTTGGCAAGTTAAAGATTAAAATGTTGTCACTTGAGATAACATAGATGAACCTGAAAGACATTACAGTAAGGGAAATAAGCCAGGCACACAAAGAGAAAAATCGCTCTTCACTCATACATGGAAACTAAAAACATTGGCCTACAGACCTGCAGATGGTATGATGGTAATGCCTCTAGACTCCCACATGGCCAACTGCAGTTC
>NW_006177124.1:0-328 GCF_000334495.1 Tupaia belangeri chinensis | reverse complement strand
GTCCGGGACTCGAACCATGGTCAGCCACACAACCTGCTGGTCCCCAATAACTATTATTATTGATAATAACAGCAAATATGTTCATATGTCTGTTTATTAGTTTAAATCTCTGTATAATTCAAGTCTGTAACTTTCTCAACTGCAGACAGACACTGGCTGTTGTCAGTACAAAGTGTTTCTGGGAGAAACAAATAACCAGACAATTTATGCAGAGTTTAGGGGGCTGTCCACGTGTAATGGTCACTAAAAAAGTAGGAATCGAAATTTTCTATGTCGTTTATATGGTATCACCTCAACTTTAGAAACATAGTGAGAGGCAGCACAGAGA
>NW_006177123.1:0-328 GCF_000334495.1 Tupaia belangeri chinensis | reverse complement strand
TTAAAGATATGTTGTTCATTTATTCTGAATCTTATATTGATAGATAATACCAGAAGATTTCAGCATAGCAGATAAAATACAGCAAATCCTAACCAGCACAGGTTTTAGTGACAAACGGGCTCGTTCCATGGACATAGATGACTTTATCAGGTAATTACATTTTTGTTCTCCTAAGAGTTTACATTTCTTTACTGTGACACCTTCAGATTAGAGATTTAAAGGCTTTTAAACGGTATAAGGTGCTACCTGTGAGAGTTATTGCATAGCACTTCCATGGCATGGAATCGTATTTGGTGTAGAAGATGGAGGCTAGTTAGCTGCAGCAGGA
>NW_006177122.1:0-328 GCF_000334495.1 Tupaia belangeri chinensis | reverse complement strand
CTCTTCATGCAAATGTATGTGAAGTCCATCCAGTGACTGCCCAACCCCTTCCTGAGCTCTGGGCTGGGGCTCACCTTATACTGCAGACTGAGGGGGAGAGAGGATGGCTCCATCCCTTGGGGAGCGCTGGGAGGAAGCACCTGCTGAGACAACGCAGAGGGCTTTGCTCTGGAGACTGCCAGTCAGAGAGGACGCAGCTGCTGGATTCCCATCAGGGAGCACGGGGCTAACTCCAGGCACAGGGTCTTTTGAGAAAATGTCCTCACTGAGCAGCTGTGCAGCAACCAGCAGGTAATCCCCCAGGACCCCTTGCTGGTCTCAGAGGCAC
>NW_006177121.1:0-328 GCF_000334495.1 Tupaia belangeri chinensis | reverse complement strand
ATTTCTGTAAGTCTAAAGGGAGTGTCATGCTGTTATGGAAGGGTTTTCCCCAGTTGATTTCCCCTCTTTAGGCCCTTCTTAGATGTGCATTTTGCCTCTTCTAATTCTTTTACCAGATTCTGGTCCAGTTTTCTTTCATTTTTTTACCTTGCTTCCTGTTAGATCTCAAACAGATCCTTAATATGGACTCTCACTTGCTACACTTAATCATAGGCGCCTTCCGATAGCCTCAATCTATACCTCAATTTTCCTTCACATATCCACCAAAGGTCCTTTTCTAAAACTTCTCATCCTCAGTTGTACAGATAATTTCTTGGCCAAATTTTTG
>NW_006177120.1:0-328 GCF_000334495.1 Tupaia belangeri chinensis | reverse complement strand
ATAATTAAGTGTTCTGTGCTTGGGAATGATTCTGAAAACTGAAAACCCTTAAACAGTACTTAAGGCATTATGATTATGTAAACATGGTTCACTGCAGCACCAAGTCCCGTGATTAGGCTCACAGAAAAGGAAATAAAATACTATGTAATTAAACCTTGGGCACTCAAAGGAGAATGTTCTATGAATGAAGGTCTCTTTTATCTACTCCATCGATTATCCTCAATTTCTCTACACTTTAGTTTGTGCCAAATTAGAACCACAACTTTCCTAGACTGTCTTGTTTTTCCCAAGGTTGAAAATGGCCAGTCTATCTTTTTTTTTTTTTTTT
>NW_006177119.1:0-328 GCF_000334495.1 Tupaia belangeri chinensis | reverse complement strand
GTCTCTGAATGTGAACCCAAAACCTCATGTGGGTCAGTCTCCAGAGCATCACATTACTGCTGCTCCACCGTCTACCCTTAATAAGCGCTTTTTATTTTCGGATGTGACTAATCATATGCTAATTGGACAATCGCAATTTCTATTGCAACACTGAAAATGACTTTACTGCTTACCAACAATTAAAAACAGAAACATTTCACTTTTTCAGCTCTTTTGAGAACTGGGGAGCTCAAAATAAAACGTGCTTACTGTGTTACTTGACTAGCTCTGCTTATTGTTATTAACCAGGACCAGACTGAGCAGTTTTCATGTCAGCTTCTGTGTGTGT
>NW_006177118.1:0-328 GCF_000334495.1 Tupaia belangeri chinensis | reverse complement strand
CCTTTTTCTCTCAGTGCTAATGAGATCAACTATTCAAACAGAAAATCAGGGGCTGGTAGAATTCTAAGAGACTCTAAACTCTCCCTAAATTCTAATTATTATCAAGGGATTCTGATAAATGTAGGCAATGAACTGAGATATTTCTACTAACACACACTTATTCACAAAATAACCAAAACTGCCAGTGCATGTTCATCCTAATAAATTCATAAGAATTAGTTGATATAAATAATTCTTATGACAAATTATTTTTATTCAATTCAAGTTCTAAGACCCACTTGTAAGATACATACAAACAAAGCCAGCTCTGACCTTCACTTATAAAAAA
>NW_006177117.1:0-328 GCF_000334495.1 Tupaia belangeri chinensis | reverse complement strand
ATTTTCCTACTCACTTATTGAAAATCTCCATAGAAATGTACTATATGTATTGAAGCTCCTTTATTTCCCATTTCTTCTTTGATCTTCTTCAATTGGATTTACATACTCACCGGCATCACTGAGTCTAACACACTTCTCTTTTGATTTTGGTTATGTTTGTTTGTTTTGTTTGTGTGTTATTTAACATTTTTATTTGCTTTACATTCATTCACTGCTTATCATTGCAACACACAAAATGAATGTTCACACCACAATACACTGTATATCAGCTCAATCGAAGATGTCAATGCATATTGTCTAAGTGAAGCAAGCCAGATTATGAAAGAGA
>NW_006177116.1:0-328 GCF_000334495.1 Tupaia belangeri chinensis | reverse complement strand
CAGGCCAGTTTCAGCCCTGATTGGCCTCACAGACACCCTGTACCAGTGACTCACCACTAAGCTCTGATCTTCCTCCCAACATCCTTTTTAGGTAGACTTTTTGTTCAGCAGCTTTGCTTTCTTGTTTATTTTCACAGTTGTCCCTGACCTGCAGAGTGTCCACAAACAGTATATAGGAATATAAAAAGTAGACTCTACTGTCCGAGTTTTGTAACTTTCTGCCTGTTCAATGGGATCTCTTCTGAGTACTTGGGAGACTCAGTGGAGTGGCGTGTTGACAGAAGAAGTGGGGGTAGCCTGGCAAGACGGCATATGGGCAGAGTGAGCC
>NW_006177115.1:0-328 GCF_000334495.1 Tupaia belangeri chinensis | reverse complement strand
TTTGACCTGAGAGGGATAGAGAGAGAGCGAGAGAAAGTGAGAAGTCTCTAAATTTTAAGGACTATGTGTTTGGGGATCCAGATGGAGGTGTGATGATGCAACCATGTGTGACACTGGGCCTGGATGGGAAGGTTCTGGGTTCATGTCCTAAGTCCTCCCCGTACATGCCAGGTACATGCATGCCTCGATCTGGGCGGATTAAGAGTGAGAGTGGATAGCACATGAAAATCCTGTTGCAGATGAGGTCTCTTTCTCTCTCTCTCACTCTCTCTCTGTTGTGAAGAACTAAATAAACTGAAAAATAACATACAGACAGCTTTAGAGGAGC
>NW_006177114.1:0-328 GCF_000334495.1 Tupaia belangeri chinensis | reverse complement strand
AAATAAAACCAAAAAAACAAACTCAAGGTCTCTGTAATCATGCTCATTCTCCCCGGCCATAGGCCAGAAGACTCTCTCTGGAATATATTTACCTGACTAAAGAAACTTCTTTCCAATGGAAATTTCCCTTCCTAGGAATTTCATGTTTATGTCATTTTCAGGAAAGGTAAGGAAAAGACAAAATTAAAGTTTCCCCCCTCCCCACCCGAGGACGCCCATTCGGAGGGCAGCTCCAAGAGATACCGAGAAACTTTATGTCATAATAAGACAGCCTTCATTCCTGTCATGTTTTGCCCCTACCTTTGCTTTAACTTGAGAATCCACTTAG
>NW_006177113.1:0-328 GCF_000334495.1 Tupaia belangeri chinensis | reverse complement strand
GACATGTTCAGAGCTATGCATAAAAAATAGAGTATCTGTAATACAAGAGCTTAAAATAGTTGATAAAAATTAATAATACAAAACATTTTTCTAGAAATTAATATTATTGACACATTAATAACACATCAAAAACATAAATGACTGGCATACATGCACACACAATAGTCTGCCACCCATTATTAATATGTCATGTATCTATCAGATTGGGAAAATATAAAGTATTGGTAACTTTCAGTGAACTCTGCTATACAACATAGCATGTATGCTTATCAATGTGATACTTTGCACTTTAAAATGTATTAAGAGAATAAAACTCACAATAATTGTG
>NW_006177112.1:0-328 GCF_000334495.1 Tupaia belangeri chinensis | reverse complement strand
GTCCATTTATCCATCCATTCATCCATCTATCTTTCTGTCTATCATCCTTGCCTATGCTCACCCACCTACTAATCAGTTTATCCACTTATCAATTTGCCCGTTCATCTATCCATTTATCTATCCATCCACTCATCCATCCACCCATCTACCTATCTGTCCATTCATCCATGTATCAGTCCATCCATCCATCCATCATCCATGCATAGGCTTATCCACTTAACATCAAGTTATCCACCTATCCATCTGCCCATTAATCTATCCATTTATCTGTCCATCCACCCATCCATCCACCCATCCATCTACCTATCCAACCATTTGTCCATTTATC
>NW_006177111.1:0-328 GCF_000334495.1 Tupaia belangeri chinensis | reverse complement strand
TTGCAAACAAAATACCAATTTCTATCCCATTAAAAACACAGTTTGATAACAGGCACAAACTTCTCTTCAACAGCTCTTCAATCTTTTACTTCATCCTGTAATTTCAGTGTATCAGAACGAGGTGAAAAGTCACTTGGATCAACGTGTCTTGGTCCAACGCATATGCATCAGTATTGGCACCCTTTGGGTGTTCTCCTAATTTACACGGCCAAATGGAAAACTTTGTCCTCCAACATTTTCAGTTTCGGATTGTGAAAGATTCTTGCTTTCACTGATTTCTCGTACCCAGTCTTTTAACAGGTTATTTAATTTTCCCAAAGTTAAAATC
>NW_006177110.1:0-328 GCF_000334495.1 Tupaia belangeri chinensis | reverse complement strand
AAACAGCGCTTTTGCCAGGGTTGTATACCCTGGGTCCAGGGAGCCAAAATAGGTCCACCCTTATTTCAACAAAACACAGAGAACCATTACTGTTGATGAGAAAGGAGAATGTATTACGGAATGGCCACACAGAGAATATCGTTGATTGGCTAGTCAGCTTACGGACTCTTTATATGGGGAGATAAGCTATGGAGCTACTAGCTATCAATAGAAAAGCATAGATCAAGTTGATTTTTAGCTGATGGGGCACAATTCAGTGATTCATTATTGACACGGCAGTTTCAGTTTTAGTAGAGGGGTATAATGAAATGATTACTCTTTGGGGCCA
>NW_006177109.1:0-328 GCF_000334495.1 Tupaia belangeri chinensis | reverse complement strand
CAAGGTTAAAGAAATTTTTAAATGCAAGAAGTAAGACATTTTTTCATGTGTATCATTCACATGAAATCAAAGAGAGAATAGCACAGAAGTTTCTTCACATGAAAACCAGAGTACATATCACCCCCTTTCCTTTTTTTTTAACATCAGAAAGCTACCTATAAGCTCAGTCTTTTTGACTGAGAATAAGGATAAGAATAAAAGAAAAATAAATTCATAGAAATAGGCAGGTCGAGAATTACTAAGGAGACAGAGAAAAGTAAAAGCATTTACTATTTAAAATTCTGTGTGCTTAGAAAACACTTTGAGGGAACCAGCAGTTAGCATAATG
>NW_006177108.1:0-328 GCF_000334495.1 Tupaia belangeri chinensis | reverse complement strand
CCACGCCAGCCCCTCCTCCCAGTGGCCTCTCTCCTGTCACCCTCCTGGGAGCCTGGTGCCGGGCAGGGGTTTGCAGGCAGAGCCCAGGGGAGGCTGGGAAGCCGGCCTGCCCGGGGTTCAGCCCTCCCAGCCTTGGTGAGGACCAGGGCCTCTCCCGCTCTGCTCTGTATCTGTAAACCAGCAAATAAAGTTCTCTGCCCTCCCCACCCCACACTCCCCTCCCCCTCCTGTCTCCGACTCTCTCTCTCCTTTCCCCACTTGCGTGTCTGTAGGCCCAGAGCCTCTCTGGGCAGGTTCATAGCTAGGTGGTTCGGGGCCTTGGGTTCCC
>NW_006177107.1:0-328 GCF_000334495.1 Tupaia belangeri chinensis | reverse complement strand
CGGGGGAATGGAGAGGTAGGACACTGTGGGGCACAGACGAGGCTCATTGTCTGGTGACGGGGATTGTGTGTGGTCTCCACTGGGCTGGACGGAGGCGTGTACCGTGCTGGGTAAAGTCTCTCCACAATCTCAATGATGCATGGTGATTTAATGTACGAATAATAAAAAACAAACGAGGTGATTTACTCAGCTGAGGAGAGGAGCTTCAGGAGGCTAGCCAGGACGACACTCCTGTTCGGAGCTGGGAAGACCACATGTGAAATGGTCCTAGAAGCCATAGGTCCTACAGGCGCCAAAAGGGATTTCTTTTCTTTCTTTCTTTTTTTTT
>NW_006177106.1:0-328 GCF_000334495.1 Tupaia belangeri chinensis | reverse complement strand
AAAAAAAAAAAAAAAAGGCCAGGGTGTCAATGTGTCTGTTTTCCTTATAAAATGTTGAAAAGATATTTTTCAAAGGTTTTCAGAGAAAAAAAGTCTGAAGAAATAAGCTCTTGATTTTGAAATGAGGAGAACTGGATTCTGCCATACTGTATTTTGAAGACATGGGCCGGTTCTGGGGTACAGCAGTAAGCAGCTGCTCAAGCGAAGCTGGGGGCCAGCTCGTGGCATAGTTCTTAAGGTGCTGGACTCTGACGTGGTCCACTGCAGTTGGAGTACTGGACCTGGATGCTTGAAAATCACACCTGGCACTTGTGTGTAAGTGCTCAAA
>NW_006177105.1:0-328 GCF_000334495.1 Tupaia belangeri chinensis | reverse complement strand
TGAGTGCTATGGGGTGTACAATCTTCCTGGACTTCACTTAAGATTTATTATTTCCTTATTAGGTATTAAGATGAAAGCTCAGGACAAGACCGACAAAAGGCCTACCAAATGTGTTGAGGAGGGAGAAGGACTGAGAAGTAAAAAGGAGCGAAGCATTGGTGACCAGTCACCATCTTGAAAAATCATTTCTTAAGGGCAACTTGTTGTTTTGGGGTTTTATTTGTTCAGGACATTTTGGGAATATGTACTTTCTGGGGTTGTCACATCAAGATAGTTAAGCAGCTTTTGTTAGCCTGTTCCTGAAATCAATCACTTAAGGCAATTTTTT
>NW_006177104.1:0-328 GCF_000334495.1 Tupaia belangeri chinensis | reverse complement strand
TGACTCTGCAACATACCCCAGTGTCAGTTGGCCCCATATCCTGGATTTGCACATGCCCAGCATCCTCTGGAAGGTCTCCAGACTTGAATATGAACCTTCTGTGTGGGTCGGCCACACAGAATATTGAGTTTTACTGCTGTGCCACTCTTAGTCACCACCCTTTTATAATTAAAGAGGAATTGTGGCTTCAAGAAGCATAAGTTGGTCACCTGGTTAGCAAGCCCTAGAGCTAGGATTTCAACCCTGACATGTAAATCCAAAATCCATACTCTAAATAACTTTAAAATTCATTGTAATTTCTTTCTTTCTTTTCTTTTTTAGAGAGGTT
>NW_006177103.1:0-328 GCF_000334495.1 Tupaia belangeri chinensis | reverse complement strand
GGGAGAGGGATGGAACCCATTGGAGGTCCTGAACAGAGAAGCAATCTGGCTTTGGTTATGAAGGAATCACTCTGGCTGCTCACAGAGGACAGATAAGGCTTGGAGGTGTTAAGGATGGAAGCAGGAAAACAAATTTAGGTAGCTGCTGAAAAAATAATGTTCAGATTTCTGTGCAATCTCAGTATACCACTGTAAAATATCTAAAACAGAAATACTAAGAAAGTACATTAGGAATGACTTATGCTCGGAAAATAATGCATGACTACAATCCATAGAACCATACTTAAGGGAAAAGACGTGGCCCGTGTAGCAGTCCTCTCATGTGTGC
>NW_006177102.1:0-328 GCF_000334495.1 Tupaia belangeri chinensis | reverse complement strand
AAAAAAAAAAAAAATCCTAAACAAAGTCAGGAGAGAAAAATACCCTACTTATAGTATAGAACAAAGATGAAAATTATGGGAGACTTCTCTGAATAAACCATACAAGAAGAGATTGAAGTCAACTATTGAAATATAAATGTTGAAATAAGAAGAAGGGGGGAAATGCAACAATCTAGAACCGTATATCCAGATAAATTATTTTTCAAATGTGAAGTAAAAACAAAGGAATAATCAGACAAAAACTGAGGGAGTTCTTTGCCAACGAACTTGCTTTGCAGGAACTAAAAGTTCTTCAGGCAGAGGGACAAGCATATGGTGTGGTGGTTAA
>NW_006177101.1:0-328 GCF_000334495.1 Tupaia belangeri chinensis | reverse complement strand
TGAGAGAAGAATGGAGAAGAAATTGCAGCATAGCCACTTGCCCTAGGGGGTCATTTCCCACTTTTCCTCTCTCTGTCTCTAGAAAGCACATAAGCTTTATGGCAAAACAAAACAAAACAACAAAAAAACCAGTTTTAAACATTTATTATCTGTATAACTTTGAGTAAATTACTAATTCCCAAATTTTACTTTCCTCTCCCACTAGAGATGAAAATACCCAATAGCGTCTCTGAGAGGATTAAATAAGTTAGTAAATATAAATACTTGTCATATTACCTGGCACATAGTAAAAACTCCATAATTTTTGGGACCAGCAGTTAGTGTAATG
>NW_006177100.1:0-328 GCF_000334495.1 Tupaia belangeri chinensis | reverse complement strand
GATAAACACTTAACATTGATTCCATATCTTGGCTGTTGTGAATAGTTCTGCAGTAAACACTGGGATGCAAATACATTTGCAACACACTAATTTACTTTCCTTTAAATATACACATAGTAGTGGATCACCCAGGAGTTCTATTTTAGTTGTTTGAGAAAACTCTGATTTTCCATAATGGCGGTACTATTTACATTCCCAGCAGTGTAACAGGGTGCTCCTCTCTCCACACCATCATTAACATGTGTTATTATTGATATTAACCATCCTAACTGGTGTGAGATGATAGTTTAGTGTGGATTTGATCTGCATTTCCTTAATATTAATGGAC
>NW_006177099.1:0-328 GCF_000334495.1 Tupaia belangeri chinensis | reverse complement strand
CACCTTCACCACTACACCACCTGCTGCCCCTTCCTTTTTATCTTATTTTCTTATTTCTTTCATGAGTGAGACAGAAAAGAAGAGACAGCGCCCTTAAGAGGGTCTTGACGCCACAATCCTACTCCAGCCTCAGTCAGTCCAGACCATGGACACGTATATCCAAGGTACTCAGTGAGGTCTCTGGATGCAAATCCAGAACCTGAACCTTCCCGTGTGTGTGCCAGCCTTGAGCTTCATGGCTGACCGCTGTGCCTCGTCTACAGATCTTGATTAGCTTTATTCGTGATTCTAGAACCTGGCAACGCTTCACTCCATACAGCAGAGCACA
>NW_006177098.1:0-328 GCF_000334495.1 Tupaia belangeri chinensis | reverse complement strand
GTGTTTCAAAAAGGAAGAGTCAACAACTCACCCTGCCTCTGCGAGGTGTTTATGGGTGAAGGCCAGGAGGTCAGCGGCTCTGCCTGTGCCTTCACACACCACCACTGGGTCTTTGTCCTGGAGAGTTTCCCACACCGAGAGGATGACATTGGGACCTCCTTCCACCACCAGCCCCACCACGGGCACTCCTTGTCTGGAGCCTATTTCAGAACACAAATGATACCAAACTGTTACATGGATCCCTGTCTCAGCCAGAAAGCCATTTTGCTTTCCAGATACAAGTCTCCCGTTTACCACTCATCTTCATTCCTTGCACTAGCCCCTCTCT
>NW_006177097.1:0-328 GCF_000334495.1 Tupaia belangeri chinensis | reverse complement strand
ATGAGGTAATCCACAAAGATTTAAAATAGTGGGTTTATGCAGTGGGATCCCATGGGTCAGAGCAATGGTGCCGAGGTGAAGTCTGCAGCAGGAGGGGGTGAAGCCCTTTGCCATTGCTGCCACGCCCAACGCGACCAATGGACTGCACCCACTGACCAGGCTACAGCCGGTGGGTGCTGTTACACACTCAGGGTGAGCCACAACGGCTAGAATTTGCACGCCAGTCTGACAAGTAGGTCCATGTTGTAAAATGTGATATTCCACTATCAGCTATAAACTGCAAGCATGTAAGACTGAGAAAACATAAGCACATATTTAAAAAATATTT
>NW_006177096.1:0-328 GCF_000334495.1 Tupaia belangeri chinensis | reverse complement strand
CAGCAACATAGCCATTAACTGCTGGTCCCCCAAAATTATATAGAGATAAGACTGATTATCTCTGGTAAAATTTTGGGAGGTTTTGCTCTCTTCTATGTACTTTTCTCCATTATTTGCTTTTAAATTTCTAAAAATAGACAAACTAAACATGTATTACCTTTTTTAATAGAAACAGATTTCTAAGGAACAGAGAAGAAAAAAGGTCAGGCTGGTTGGTCTCTTCAATCAACTGGGTTAGCTCTGAGGCACGGTGTTGATGTGCTGCTCACAACAAGCCAGAGCCCACGTGGCACTTGGGGTTTGAATCCCCAGCCTGGACAGCCTGAAA
>NW_006177095.1:0-328 GCF_000334495.1 Tupaia belangeri chinensis | reverse complement strand
AGAGACAGCGAGAGGGAAAGTGAGAAAACACCTTCAAGAAGGGATGGCCACACAGCAATTCCCTTCTCTTCCATTCTCCTGCCAGAACCTCGGTCACGCTCACACACACCCAGTGTGTTCCTCAAGTTGCCAAGTCTGAACTGCCCAGCCTGCCATGTGGGATCTAGCAGTCTTAACCACCACACCACCAGCTGTTCCATACCAAAGTTCTTATTTTGCTTTGTTTGATGGATTTGGATGAGTGAGTGTCCAGCAATTCTGTCATTTCAAATCAGTGGCTCAGAAATGGGATAGTCCAGACCAGCAGTTAGCTTAATGGCTATGTCGC
>NW_006177094.1:0-328 GCF_000334495.1 Tupaia belangeri chinensis | reverse complement strand
AAGGCCTCTGGGGGCCTCAGGTCCACATTTGTAACAGAAGGGTAATTATCACTATCTAGGCTTATTCACGTTCATTCAGCACGTGTTTATTAAGCAGTTACTACGCCAGACCCAGGCCTAGATGCTGGGGATACAGTAATGAACGAAGTGGACAAAGATGCCTGCCCTCCCGAAGTTTATGATCTGAAGAGTATGGTGCAAAAAGCAAACAAACACAGCGACAGCCAATGATAAACACTATGAAGAAAAAGAAAGCAGGGGCAGAGGTAACAGGGAGGGACATTTTAGGGTATTCAGAAGGCCTCTCGGCCAGCAGGTGGTGTGGTGG
>NW_006177093.1:0-328 GCF_000334495.1 Tupaia belangeri chinensis | reverse complement strand
GTACTTACTTTTAAGAGGGTGTGACACTACCACTTCCTTCAGAGCTGTTGTGGGAATTAAATGAGCTAATACGTGCAAGGTGCATGGGGGAGTGCCAATCACAGAAAGTAAGCAGCGCGTGAATCAAGGTTCGTGCTGCTCCTTAGGATATATAGTTTATGCACACACATTCTCTTTGTGGTGCTGATGGTGTGGAAGGCAAATGAAAAACTCTCAGCTTTACTCAGTAAGCTAAAATGATCTTTTTAATTAAAAAGAATCCTCAAGGGCTTTGAGGTCTGAAATTCCCCCACCCCCTTTTTTAAAGAGGGATTTTTACTATAGGGCA
>NW_006177092.1:0-328 GCF_000334495.1 Tupaia belangeri chinensis | reverse complement strand
TGTGCGTACTGATAGTTCCCTGTAGTTTTAATTTTCATTTTTCTAATGTCCCATGATGTTGCATATCTTTATCTGTTTATTTTCTACCTGCATAGTCCTTGGTGAAATATCTGTGGATAGTTTTTCAATATCATCGTCCAGTTTTCTTGGCAGATTGTTTATTCTTCTATGCTGTTTTGAGAGTTCTTTAAAAATGATCGATAACAGACCTTTGCCTTGTAAACACTTAATTTGCAAATATTTTCTCTTGCCCGATAATTTGCCTTTTTTCTTAATATTTATGTGTTTATTTAATTTTATTTGTCATCATTATTCATTTTTTCATTTG
>NW_006177091.1:0-328 GCF_000334495.1 Tupaia belangeri chinensis | reverse complement strand
CCATGTGGGATCCTGCTCCCTTAATCACCAGCCCATGGGCTGACCTTGAAGAGGTTATTTTTTTTCATTGAATATTCTTGGCACCCAATTGAACATGAATTGACCTATATGAATAGGCTTTATGTTTCTTGGTTCTCTAGTCTACCCTATCTACACTGGAGAGCCAATCTATTTACTTAATCTGACAATTAAATGTTGCTTTTTATCCAGAAACACCTTCACAGACACACCGAGATAATGTTTACACAAATATCTGGACACCCAGTCTCCCAATCAAGTACACATAAAATAAACAGTCAGAGGTAAGGACCTATTCTATAACTTTTTA
>NW_006177090.1:0-328 GCF_000334495.1 Tupaia belangeri chinensis | reverse complement strand
TGGTTGGCCATGTGGGATCCAGCTCCTTAACGTCTAGGCCATGGGGCTGGCCCCATGGAATTCTTAATAAATGGAAACAGAATGAGAAAAGTAGAAAACCACCATTAGGCAAGCCTTGCTGTAATTTAAGAACCGTCAACGTCAAAATTAATGGAAGTGCAAAGAGAGATGTCTTTGTACCTTCTGAAAGGATTGTCTCACCAGCACAATTTCTAACAACAGCAGGGAAGACAGGGAGTTTCCTAGGGAGAGCCCAGCAGACACCACGTGACTCAAATGAGCCGGGTTCGCACCACGGCTAATAAACCACCTCCCGCCATCTGCACAC
>NW_006177089.1:0-328 GCF_000334495.1 Tupaia belangeri chinensis | reverse complement strand
CAGTGCCCTCAACCACCACACCACCTTCTGGACCCCATATTATTATTGAATTCTTGAGAGAACACAGTCATTGTTATTAAAAAATAAAAAGCTCAAATATCAACATTTGATTTAAAAACTACACTCCCTTCTACATTTCTTAGATTGTTTACCATACTGACTTTTGTTTTTACTTTTGTCTAAGGATATTGTCTGCTCCTTTTCATACTGGTCCAGTCTATAATTGTCAGGTTAAGGTAGCTGAATCCCACCAGGCTGACTGCACAGTTAGAGTTCCCAATCCAGAGGCTTGAGAAACACACAGGTCATGTGTATGAGTGTGTGCCCA
>NW_006177088.1:0-328 GCF_000334495.1 Tupaia belangeri chinensis | reverse complement strand
CCGGCTCGACTGCCCACTGGTAGTTTGTGTAGGGACCCCAGTGCCCCGTCCTGCCCAGGTATGGTGAGATGTAGAGTCAGTCGTTGTGCACTACGCTCACCCCTCTGGATTTCGTTCTGCTAGGTGTTGTTCTCCTGTCTGCCTGTGATCTTGTTTCCACCACCACCTTCCTCCATCCCACCCTCTTCCCGTCCTGCCCAGCCTCTAGGCATTCTCATCTCTCCACTTCCGTAAGGACGTTTTCTCCAATTTCCACGTATGAGGGAGAACACGTGTTATTTCTTTCTGGGCCTGGCTTATTTCACTCAACGTTGTGTCCTCCAGGCTT
>NW_006177087.1:0-328 GCF_000334495.1 Tupaia belangeri chinensis | reverse complement strand
CCTTGTCGCTCCTTTCTCTGCTTTGCGGGTGAGGATGGAACTGGTAAGTCACGTGGATGTTTCCTGTGATCAATGGCTACGACTCAGCATGTGTGGCTTGTGCTTCCTGTCACCACGTGAGGTCACGCCTTGGGTTGTTGATGACCAGAACTCGTTTACGACGAAGTGAGACCAGCGTCCCCAGCGTCCTGGGTACTGTGGCACTCCCTCCTCGGGGCTTCGCCCACTTATAGACCATCATCTTATTAGTTCCTAAAATGCCCCAGGGAGGAAGGCAGGAAGCAGCCGCTAATGGAGCCATGAAGTGGCAGACAGCCCTGGGACTGCA
>NW_006177086.1:0-328 GCF_000334495.1 Tupaia belangeri chinensis | reverse complement strand
AAAAAAAGGTCTCGCAGTCTACAGATTATAGCAAATCTCTAAAGAAGTGGTAGATAAAAGAAAGGTAGGGCATAGGAAAAAAATCAGGTCTTAAAGTTTATTAATCAAAGTATCTGGATATTCTGATGTTTATATAAATTATAATTTTTCACAAATACAAAGCATAGTAACTTCAGACCCTACATTTGATACATGTATATCTTAGTAGGTAGAACATGCAAGTATACCTTCACCTACACACATACACACAGACACATCACAGACACCTTGTGAGTATCTAGAAAGCAGTTTATAAGTTGTTACCAATATGTCAAGAGAATTAACAAAA
>NW_006177085.1:0-328 GCF_000334495.1 Tupaia belangeri chinensis | reverse complement strand
AATGACACGGTCCCGTAAACTTCAAGCACTGTGGCTTAGTAAGGAAGCAGTATTCTTAAGTTGTAATTCCATACCCTTTTCAGTTTTTCTACAGCTTTTGTACTTTTCTGGGGAAGATTATACAGTGTATGTATGTAGTATTACTCAGGAACACATGCTTCTCAGGTAAGTTGTATTTCCTGAAAAGATACCTGCTGACAGTGTGTGCGCTAAGGAAAGTATGCTAAGGAAAACAGAGATTTTAACAGTTACCTAAATAGTGCATATTAGAAATTTAAGGCACTGTGGAATATATTGGTAGATAAAATTCAACATGTTATGTATTATG
>NW_006177084.1:0-328 GCF_000334495.1 Tupaia belangeri chinensis | reverse complement strand
TTAGATGGTGAGATCCATTAGGGTAGGAGCCATGGCTGGCTCTTCGTAGTATCTGTAGCACACTGTCTGGCCCAGAGTAGATGCTAAATGTACATTGACAGAATAAAGTAGTAAAAGTGAGAGCCACGGAGATGCTGTAATGAAAAAATAAGCAGACTCGGGGCACGACGGAGCTGTCCAACAGATTTGCTTATACTTACTGAATAAATGAGGATTCGACAGATAGGAAGAAGCAGAAGGTGTCAGACTAACAGATAGACTTTATAACTTTATGATTCGAAGCAGAATTTTCACTGAAGCATTTTGCCTTAGGGTTAGAAAAAAAAAA
>NW_006177083.1:0-328 GCF_000334495.1 Tupaia belangeri chinensis | reverse complement strand
TCAATGAGTCTCATCTGTTTACCTGAACTATAGACATCTGGATACAGCACCAGTATAAAACAATCCAATAGTATGATACACAATAGACAAATTCTGGAGACGGCAAGACTTGTGAGGATTAAATCGATGAAGGCAATCTTCCTGCTCTTGACCCAGTCCTTGCAGTTTATCAACCCAATGAATACATTCCCTAAGATCCCCACTGAAAACTCTCCAGCTACTATGAGCATTAAAATATTCTCCACCTTGTCTGGCATGTTCAAATAGAGAAGTATGCAATTAGTTTTGAGTCAACCTGATGCAGTTGGATAGCTACACCTGATTCTTA
>NW_006177082.1:0-328 GCF_000334495.1 Tupaia belangeri chinensis | reverse complement strand
TTTTCCTACCAGAGAGAGAGCATGTATGCACCAGAGGACGAGAGAAAGTGAGCCTCTCCTTGGGACCCTATTTCTCCATCCCATCAGGATCACTGGCATGCACACAGTTGGCATGTTTTTCAACCCACTGGGGCCGCATCCAGCTGTAGTCAGCCATGAGAGATCTGGCACCCTCTACACATTGCTAAACTGCTACACTATGGGGTGTAGTCTATATCCAGTTAAGTTGGGAATCGAATGCTTACAGTTAGGGTTATTACAGATATATTAAAACTTTGTTTCATCATTTGCTAGGTATTTCCTTGTTGTCTTATGTATTCTTTATTTC
>NW_006177081.1:0-328 GCF_000334495.1 Tupaia belangeri chinensis | reverse complement strand
CTTTTTAAAATCAAAACTATTGTTCACATGTAATATCAAAACATTTAACATAACATTTATCAAATACAGTGCTAGAATAAAAAAGCTTTAAAAATAGATTTCATAAACTGAACAATGGCATTAAGTATACGTATGTGGATATTTTCTGAGTTGTCTGTTGTTTATGTGAGTATGTTTATGTGCATGCCACTTACCAGGTATTCGTTTTATACATGTATGGAAACTCAGCGTCTTAATAGAATTATGTACCCCTTGCTTAATAATTGCTCTGACATGAGCTATGATCTGCCACATGTATATTAATAGCAAATAAACCTTTTGCAGGAAA
>NW_006177080.1:0-328 GCF_000334495.1 Tupaia belangeri chinensis | reverse complement strand
TCCCCTTCCTTGTATCATTTACAGGATTATCTTCATTTCAACTAGGTAATCAGTTATTCCCTCGAGCATTTTAGCTGTCAACACAGGAAGTCATTTTGGAATAAATGAAAAGAATCATAACTGGCTCAGCTCTTTCACCCTTTTTATAAAACTACAATTTGGCCCAGTAAAATGCATTCTGAGATTAGTCCTAACCTTTATTAATAAACTGGATTCTATAACAAGCTTTAGCTCTTCGTCCAGAAACTAGTGATATAAAATGTGAAACTGTTGCTTTGTATATATATATATGAAAAATCTTGAAAATTTTCTTACTAAATTCAAATAT
>NW_006177079.1:0-328 GCF_000334495.1 Tupaia belangeri chinensis | reverse complement strand
TTTTTTCTTTTCTCAAGGAGATATTTTTGGCGAAGGTCTTTCTTTGGTGAAGTTCCTGCAGTGATTCGATGACACAGCATCAGCCAGTCAGCTCCTGTTTACCTGGTGTCAGCCCGAGGCCAGGATTCTTCCTCTTGCCGTCTCCTTCACCTTCAATTGTACTTTTACGTCCACTAGGTCAGAATTTTGTCCTCTAGTTTTTCCCACGTCTCTTTACATCTGCCTAGATATAGCACTTGTTCTGATCCCTGCTTGTCAGCTGTGTTCTTGGCCTGCAGTAAACTCCTCTATAGGTAGGAGAACACGTGCCAGAGGAGCTGGCATCGCT
>NW_006177078.1:0-328 GCF_000334495.1 Tupaia belangeri chinensis | reverse complement strand
CTTGAAACATATTTCCCAAATTATTTTCCATAAAAAAAATTTGCTACATTTAAAAAACATTTTATAATTTTTCCTTCCTTTTATGAGAGCAGGGAGGTGGGTGGTGGGAGGAGAGAGGAGAGAGAGACACTCCCTATACGGTCTCATCATGCCATGATCCCTTCCTCCATCCCTCCATCTAGTTGGGAACTTTGGGCATGCACAGGTAGCTTGTCTCAGATTGCCCGGGACTGAAACCCGTGATTGGCCATGTGGCTTCCAGCACGGCAGATCAGTGTACTCCGGCCTGTGTCACTGTAGCTGGGCCAGAAAACTTGATACATTTAAT
>NW_006177077.1:0-328 GCF_000334495.1 Tupaia belangeri chinensis | reverse complement strand
CCTCCTCCTTGCTACATGGAGGGGTTTTGAACACAACACCCACCCGCCTCTCTTCCTGGCAATTGATGACCCTCGACCCCTCACAGGGGGAACTACAGCCCCAGGAAGCAGGACTGCTTGCATCTGACGTGACAAAGACCAATCAATCACTATGATAAATAAAATATATGTCATAAATACAAGACAGTGTGTGCTCTATGCTCTTCCCTGAGCCCTGAGGACCACTCAGAATTTGGGCTGTCCCCTGTTCCCTGTTCCCTGGGACAAGACAGGTCTTCAGATCCTGAGTTCAAAGCACCTAAGAGACAACAAGGTCTGAAAGCATGCA
>NW_006177076.1:0-328 GCF_000334495.1 Tupaia belangeri chinensis | reverse complement strand
TTATTTATTTATTTATTTTAGTTTGCTGTAGGGCATGTGTGCTCATTCAAGAGCGACAAAGAGGAAGAGAGAGAAAGTGAGGAAGGTTTTAAATGGTTAGAAAGACAAAATAGCAATTACTAACAATGATGATATTGATATAAGTAGTGATGAGGATGATGCTAATATACAATTTTGAGGTTGTTTAAAGTTAATAATGCTCGCCGCTCTACAATGTATGCATTGTTCCATTTAATCATGTACTAAACTGTAAGGTAAGTGGCACTGATACACCTCTTACAATGAAAGGCCCTCAGGTAAATAAAACAACTTGCTTATACTTAAGTAG
>NW_006177075.1:0-328 GCF_000334495.1 Tupaia belangeri chinensis | reverse complement strand
CACATATTTGTTTCTGGTCTAGATAGGAAGGGACTTCAAAAAGCATATAAGAAAATGGAAGTACAAATTCATTTTGTGCAAAAAAATGTTGAAACCCAAGCATGATTTTTTAATTAGCATTTTCCACTAACTTTCTGAAGGCCACTCCACAACTTCACCCAAAGGGAAATGTTCATCTCTACTAGCAAAGTTCTTACTAGCGTTGGAGAAGTTTTGTTCTGATTAGATTACCAGAGAGACAGACCTAGAAAGCTTAACCAAAGGTTAAACCCTCAGGCAAAAAAGGGAGAAATGTTCTGTTTTAACCCATAAGTTCCTTTTTTTTAAA
>NW_006177074.1:0-328 GCF_000334495.1 Tupaia belangeri chinensis | reverse complement strand
TTGGCATATGGCTTCTAGCTCTATAGTCTACTCTACTACCACCTGGGTCATAGAGGCTGGGTCCAGAATGCCTGATTCTGACTAGTCACTTTATTTTGGTTCTATACCTTGAGGACAGATTTCTGACTATTCTTCCTGTTCAAAGATACTTTCCAAGGGGACTAGGAAATAATAATCTTGCTGTAACAGATCACTTTGTTCTAGTGACTGTGGGCAGCTCCTTACATCCTGACCCTGCCATACCATCACCAACTAAATAGCAAGGCTTCATTATCTACATTTAGGTTAAATTCAAATATTCTTTTCTACTCACTCCCAAGTTTCTTTG
>NW_006177073.1:0-328 GCF_000334495.1 Tupaia belangeri chinensis | reverse complement strand
AACTGTGTGGTTCAAGTCCTGGATCCTGCAGTGTGTGAAACATGCCTGGCTCCTCTACGTGCATTCCCAGAATCCTGAGAGGAGAACGGAGGAGAGATTGCTATGTGGTTGTTCTCCTGAGGGGTGCTTTCTTACTCTCTCTCTCTCAGACTCTCTCCTCTCTAGCAAGTGTACACACCCTGTAACAAAATTTTATAAAAGAAGCAGCAGCAGAAAAGAGACGAAGCACAAAATTATTTCCCAAACTGCACCTGGTCTTCCTCTCTGCCCGTCCTCTCCTGCACCCGCCCAGGCTACATTTTCTCTTCTGGGCACCTTTGCAGCCCCC
>NW_006177072.1:0-328 GCF_000334495.1 Tupaia belangeri chinensis | reverse complement strand
GAACACATGTGCCCTGTGGCAAAAACCTTAACAAAAAAGAGAGAAAGAAAAAAAAAATGGAGGAGGGCTGGAAACTTGTCAGGAATCAAAGAAGTGCTGGAAGTGTTGGGTGGTCACTCTGACTTTCTCTGTCCTTTCTGTTCATCCATCTATGCCTCTTTCTGTCTCTCTCTCTCTGTTTCTGCCTTCCTTTCCTTTCCACCTAGCCTGTTCTACTCTCTTCTTCTGTTGGCTTTCTTAATCTCTTTTTCATATTCTTTTCTGTACCCTCTCTCTTTTTCATACTCTTTTCTGTACCCTATAGTTTCTTTTTTTAGAATTATTTTAT
>NW_006177071.1:0-328 GCF_000334495.1 Tupaia belangeri chinensis | reverse complement strand
ATTGATCATTGATTTGAACTCCCAATGCCTCAAGCTAAAACTCTCTTCCAAACTCCAGTGTCACAGATTGTCCAAACTAAGCTACCAACAGTTAAGAACTTCTGATAACCAAGAGTGGTAAGGTCTAGATCTAAATTACTTTTCTTGGTAACTTCTAAACTGCAGACTTACTTGCTCTTCAGACAGAGATTCTCTAAGTATGTTTTCTAGACCAGTAGTGTCTATATAACCTGAAAACTAGAAATGTATATTCTTGGGATTACCTGCACTGGAAATTTGTGCAGTGGGGCCCAGCTATCTGTGTGTTAATTAACCCTTCTCATGAATC
>NW_006177070.1:0-328 GCF_000334495.1 Tupaia belangeri chinensis | reverse complement strand
GCACGGCCTGGTTCACTCCTGGTGGGAGGAACAAGTAACTGCCTCCGAAGGTGGGCAGAGTGGAGCTCTCTCCTCACTTGGCTAATGGGGAAAGAGCCAGAAGCCACCCCTCCCACAGGAAGTCATGAGGCCAGCTAGCAACTAGTTTTATCTCTGTTCAATGGGGCTGCAGTGCCAGGCCGATCCAAGGCTCTGCTTTCCTCTGGTGAAGCAGCTGAGTCTGAGGCCTTGGGAGTCCACTGACGTATTCTCTTGAGTTCTGGTTTCTCCCTCGTTATGTGCTTTAGGAAAGTGGCAGAGGTGCTAGAACTGTCCTTTCCATTTTTTT
>NW_006177069.1:0-328 GCF_000334495.1 Tupaia belangeri chinensis | reverse complement strand
CACCTTAACCACCACACCACCTATTAGCCCCAGTGCAGCCATTTCGAAAAATGATTTTCTTAGATTAAATCCTTATGTCATGAAGAATGGTGTTTCCATCTAAACAGAGGTTCTTGAGATTCTGAATGCAGTGAGGATGTGGGAAGTTGGGTTGTACATTACTCCAAGGTCACAGAAATCTGGGCAAAAGCCATGGTTTTGGAGCCAGGAGGTGGCATGATAGGTAAAAGGCTAAATTCCCACATGGTGGACTGGAGTTCTAGTGCTAGACCTGGTGACTTGATAATCATGCTGGGTGCATGCCCAACATCCCAGGAGGATAATAGAG
>NW_006177068.1:0-328 GCF_000334495.1 Tupaia belangeri chinensis | reverse complement strand
AGACATCAGAAACAAATTTGGGGAGCTGGAAAGCAGATGTACAAAAGGTAACAGGTGTATTGGAACTGAGCAGGCGAAATCTTCAGTTCCCAGAAGAAAAGCTAAGACACGCCTGACATAAAACAAGAACAGAAGGTTCCAGACCAGAGTCCTCGCACACAGGTGGGGGGAGTGTAAGTGGGTCCACTTTGGAAAACCGTTGAGCCGTAGCCACTGGAGCTGAGTACATACAGACTCCATGACCCAGCCATTCTGCTCCGACGGACACACTAACAGAAACGTGAACATACATTCCACAACAGAGTGAGCAAGCATGTTCATGTATTCA
>NW_006177067.1:0-328 GCF_000334495.1 Tupaia belangeri chinensis | reverse complement strand
TCTCTTTCTCTCTCTCTCTCTTTCTCTCACAAGTGCATATATGGCCTACAGGAATATTAGCCCTCTAACAAAATAAAATACTATTACAGTATTTGACAGCTTTATGCAGTAGTCAGTATTTATATTAGCTTTAAAAGCGTTGCACAAGAGAGATATAGTTTTTATTTTTAAATTATTTCTTACAGCTTTGTAGATAGAATTTCTATACCATACCACACAGTTAAATCAATGAAACTGCACAATGCAATGATTTCTTGCATGTTCACACATTAGCATGATCACTGCCACAGTCACTTTTTTTTATTTCTTGAGAGTTTTTTGCTATAGG
>NW_006177066.1:0-328 GCF_000334495.1 Tupaia belangeri chinensis | reverse complement strand
GTTTGAGTCCTATATCTCCTGCCTGTTATGAGACTTCGGTCACATCACTAAAGCTCCTTGAGATTCAGTTTCCTCACCTGTAAAATGGAAATGACAATATATGCACTATAAGATTATTGTGAGGATTCAAAGGGTAAGTACATGGGAAATAGATAAAATAGTCCATGGCATGTGGACCTCTCCTCTAAAAAATTAAGAAAAAAAAATCAAAAGCTAAAATAATATAAATGACAGAAATCCTGCTATCTCCATTTGTAAATGAAGAAATTGAAGCCAGTAAGTGGCATGGAGTTGAATGTGGCTGGATCCCACATGACTGACTCCATGG
>NW_006177065.1:0-328 GCF_000334495.1 Tupaia belangeri chinensis | reverse complement strand
AGGCTCATGGACTTCACCCATCTTACCATAGGTCCTCCATCATCCTGAAACTACTGGCCTAGTAAAACAGTGACTGACATTTCAAAGACAGTTACGGCAACAGCAAGTTGACAACACCTTGCATTGCTGGGGTGATGTCCTCTGAGATACAGTATATGCTTTAAATCTGCATCGAATTTATGGCACTCTTTCTCCTATAGCAAGGATTCGTGGCACCTACAATCAAGGGATAGAAATGAAAATGAGTCCCTTCGTTATAAAAAGCCACCATAGGGACCAAAAGATGGCATAACGGTTACATCACCAAACTCCCATATGGCTGACCGGG
>NW_006177064.1:0-327 GCF_000334495.1 Tupaia belangeri chinensis | reverse complement strand
GACAGAAAGAGGGAGAGGGAGAAAGATAAGCACCTTCAACAGGGTCCTGCACTGTGATTTTCCCCAGTCCTTTGGGCCGGCCAGGATCATGCGCACCAAGTGTACACAGGTCTCTCAGGGAACTGACTCTGCCGCCTTCCACATGGATCGGTGGATCTAGATTTGAGCCGTATATGACAGTCTTGCCACTGAGATGGCCCATATTACTGGGTCCTTAAAGTTCAAAGATACTTTTTGTTTGTTTTTCTTAATAGTATATCTCCTAAAATACACCAATGACTTTATTTTTTTAGACGTATTTAATTTTATTTATGATTATTATTTTTA
>NW_006177063.1:0-327 GCF_000334495.1 Tupaia belangeri chinensis | reverse complement strand
GGCATCTGAAGAGAAAAGCAGGTCAAGGTGGATAAGTTAAGGATGCAATGTGGGCAGTGACGAAGCGGAGGTTCAAGTGGGTGCCTCCCTTTCATGAGAGATGGTTTGCACACTGCCCCATCTTGTCTAAGCAGATCTGAGCACACGGAGGTGCCTCCTTACTCATCTGCATAACCTCCCTATGAGGTCAAGAAGAAACAGCTGGGCAGATTGAGAAGTTGAAAGAAACATCTTTGGGGAAAAGAGTAACATTTCTGGGACCAGCAGATCGCTGTGTTGCTGGATTCTCATATGTTCAACAACGGTTCAAGTCCTGGACCTGGTAGC
>NW_006177062.1:0-327 GCF_000334495.1 Tupaia belangeri chinensis | reverse complement strand
ATATACATAATGTAAATGTGCTGGATAGTATTCGTGTGTTCCTTTTACCTCAACTGAAAACCTCTTGGAATTTTCCATTAATTTTGCTTAGTAGTACTTGGAAGTCTACTTGCCAAGCATGGTAAAGAAGTAGAGAAGCACTGATTCCAAAGATAACAGTATATCCTAGAAAAATGACAGTGGCTCTTTTTGTAGCTGATGTCTTAGTTGGTTAGAACACTGTAGACAGCTTGTTCTTCACTTTTTGTGAAGTTCTTTTCCAATTTTTTAACGTAAATTTGTTAAGGCTGTATGTAGCACTGGAGACACAGTTTTTTTTTTTTTTTT
>NW_006177061.1:0-327 GCF_000334495.1 Tupaia belangeri chinensis | reverse complement strand
CCACCATGCTGCCTGCTGGCCCGGAGACTGCCTGGTTTCTAAGGACCTGAGTCTGGTGGAAAAGCCACCAGGCCCTCATGTGCAGATTTCCCTTGGCCTGGAATCTTCCCAGGGGGCAGGTGAGGAGTGACCAATAGCCTCGAGTTCCCAATTGCAATATTTTGGGAACTTCAGAGATGCCAGCTGTAGCCTTCGTATGGTTTCAGTGCGAATTTTTTTCAGTGCAAGGTTTAATACTGATCTGTCTGCTTCTGTGGAGAGTTGGCTTCTCATTTGCCCTTTTAAAATGGTGTAAGGCTTTTTTTTTTTAAAGAGGTTTTTGCTATA
>NW_006177060.1:0-327 GCF_000334495.1 Tupaia belangeri chinensis | reverse complement strand
TCTCTGAGACTGCAGAAATCAGGTGGTGGTCCTTGAAGACTGAAGCAGCCCATCCTCCCAATAACAAGCTGAGAAGGGGGTCTTACACATATATGCCTATCATGGAAGACTAAAATAAAGAGCACAATGGAGATTCCAAAAGCTAAGTAACATGTAAGATAGATAAAAATCTGGGGGAACAACTGAGAGTAAAACGAATAGTTAAATGTCAGATGAAATAACAATATAAAATATGCTTGTGGTGAATAGTTTCTAAAACAAACATAATTTATATAAGTGCATTACTTGGTAAGAATCTCATGATCATTTCTGAAAATAATAGACCAT
>NW_006177059.1:0-327 GCF_000334495.1 Tupaia belangeri chinensis | reverse complement strand
GGCCTCCTCTTCCAGAGACCTTCCCTGATCTTCCTCACCACCTCCAGTTGACTACAGGGGCAGCATGGAACCAGCCTAGCTCAGCAATGATGATCTGCACAGTCACAAGCCTTTCCAGTTTTAGTTTTCTCATGTCCTGTGACAGCTCCTCACTGGGATCAATTATAATACTTCTTCCCTCCTTTCTCTAGGCCTAACAGTGGGACCATCTTCCACATGTGAGCCCCTGTCCTTGCCCACAGCTCAGGAAACTGCCTGCATCCAGGTGACTTCATCTGCACCATGCAGGATGAAGTGTGTCCTTTTAGAGCCTGCAATGACACATTA
>NW_006177058.1:0-327 GCF_000334495.1 Tupaia belangeri chinensis | reverse complement strand
GTAGGTAATGATTATCTTATAGACATACAGGGGACACAGGTCAAGTGTGCTCAGAGCTCTGAATTATCTCCTCTGAAGACTACTTCTCTAGTTTTTCCAAACTACCAAATCCAGCCTTTTTTCAATTAATCTCTCCTTGTTCATCTCTAGAGACCTTCAGAGAAGACATGCCCAGTCCAGAGAAAAGAACACTAGATGAGGAGTCCAAAGACTTGGATCACAATTCCACCATTCACCAACTCTACTCTTCAGAAACTTCTAGGCAAATAACTGGCCTTCAGCAAACACAAATTCCCTGCTACATACATACACACACACACACACACA
>NW_006177057.1:0-327 GCF_000334495.1 Tupaia belangeri chinensis | reverse complement strand
TTTTTTTTTTTTTACCAATTTCCTAACTTACATTCTGATAGAAAAAGTGTAGCCTTATTCTGATATTCTAGGGGAGTAGGAATTCACCCAAATCTTATGAAAGATACTTAGAGCCCAACCACCCAGGATTAGGATGAGGGAGAGATAAGAGAGGTAGGTGTTGAGGACACATGGAACTTGAGAGTGAAAGATCACTAAACTTTTTCGTGCCTCACTTTTCTTGCCCTATTTCCAGCTCTAACTGCCAGGCTTGACTAAGAGCCCTGTGGTGTGACACAACCCATCTCTAATGGATTGATTAAGGAGTGAAGGTCAGCTGAGGTCAAA
>NW_006177056.1:0-327 GCF_000334495.1 Tupaia belangeri chinensis | reverse complement strand
CTCCTTTGGCCGCAGATATGCTCTGGCTGAGAAGTAAAGACTGTGCAGGGGGAGGGGCTACATCACTTGGGGACACAGGAACACCTACAAGCTAGGGGGAAGCAACCTAGGAGGTTCCTGGGGTACCTTGAGCAGAGTCTTGCTACACAGCACCCTCTGGTGCAAGCAGTATGTTGCTTCTGGGCAGGTGCTGGTGCTCATAATTCCAGCCCCTGTCTGGGGGTCTCTATCCACACCCTGTGCTCACTGTCCACTTAAACTCTTTTCATCTGTCCAGTAGGGCCAAGGGCCACTGCTCTAGTTTAGACATTTTGATTCACTTTGTGT
>NW_006177055.1:0-327 GCF_000334495.1 Tupaia belangeri chinensis | reverse complement strand
TGGCCCTGTGGCCCCTGGTTATACAATCGTGCAGGTAGCTTCGCCCACGAGGGCGTCTGAGCCGTGCACGGAGGAGACCTCGGTGGGAGCCACGAGGGCGAGCCCACGCCTGGCACGTCTGGGCCGGGATTCCTCGCACCCTGAGGACCGCGAACCTTCCAGGTGGACGTGCTGCGGTTGTCCGCTTGTAAAGCCCCAGAGCAGCTCGGCTGCTATGGCACGGCAGTAACGCAAGTGCCCTGCGAGGTCTGAAGCCGTGGGTCCCCTGGAAGCACACTGGGCCAGGACCCAAGGAGCCGAGTGCTGGCGAAAGCAGGCTGCGGCCTG
>NW_006177054.1:0-327 GCF_000334495.1 Tupaia belangeri chinensis | reverse complement strand
GCACTATGGGGCCAGCCATGTCAGAAATGTTAAGGTCATAAAATGTATGTGTAAACTGTGGGGAACGTTTTCTGGTTTGTTTGTGTTTGATGATTATTCCTTCTTGCTGCTTTTTCTTGGATTCAGTGTCCCATGGGGAATAATGGCAAGATTTTGGTTTCCTGGGTTACAACAAATGTAGTACCCTATTGTATTTTGTGTCATGCTTTCCATGTTATTATTTATTCGTGGTATAAGACTGACAGGATTGTCCTAGGAAGTAATCAGTAGTACCATAAGAACTGGGCCCCAAGTTAATGGTGTACATGCACGGAGGGATTTACAGTC
>NW_006177053.1:0-327 GCF_000334495.1 Tupaia belangeri chinensis | reverse complement strand
GAGTGGAAGTGAGAAATTCCCCCTCACAGGGGTGAACACACTGTAATCCCTCCTCCTCTGTTCTCCTTTCAGGATTTAGGGAATGTATGTATATGCACCCCATGTGTTTTTTAAGCTGCCAGGTCACGTGGGATCCCAGCTGCCTTCATCACCACACCACTGTCTAGCCCAACCGGTGACTGTGTTTACCAGATTTAAAGACATACAAGGTGCCTTCCGAACGTTTGTGTAAAAGTGAAATTAAAGTATATACTTATTTTGGTGTAAACATTTTTTGAAACCCAGGCAAAACCTTTTCCTTATATGTATTTCCTATGAATTTTTTTT
>NW_006177052.1:0-327 GCF_000334495.1 Tupaia belangeri chinensis | reverse complement strand
AAACCATAGCCGACTATGTGGGAGTCCAGTGATTTAAACATTGCACCATCTGCTGGTCCCTAATCTAATATTCTTAACGCTCAGAGTATGAAAGATTTGTATAATGTGCATAAAGAGTAGTGAATGTGTAAGCTTACATACTTGTGAGTTTAGGTTTCAATAAAATTTAAGATTTATTGGAAGAAAACAGAAGATATTTGAACTTACATGACAAATTTGCATGTTTATAATCTTTCTTAGAGTCTAAGATGAACCCTGATTTATGTATGTAAATTTTGTCATACCTACTTTTTAAAATCATCTCTCTCATGTAGCATTATTGGTTTT
>NW_006177051.1:0-327 GCF_000334495.1 Tupaia belangeri chinensis | reverse complement strand
CTGAGAATTGCTGGCTTACCAAACCCATCACTGATGAGTTTCAGACATTTCTCAGGGCCCAAGGGACACTGGAGGATCCCTCCTGAATCAAGCGAAGCTCACTCTACCGAAGCTGGTGCTCCCCTGAGTTCCAAGGTGGTACTCAGGTGTCGTGTTTAGGTGGGCGGGCGAGAGCAGTGTCCCTTATCTGTCAGTCAGCACCTATTGCAGTGTTGTGCCTACCGGTTCATGATGACAGATTCGGAGGTTTCTGAGTTCTGCTCACAGACACTAGTAGGATTTTTAAGAGCAAGACTACCTCCTTATCCATGGAAGAGCCAACCCCAG
>NW_006177050.1:0-327 GCF_000334495.1 Tupaia belangeri chinensis | reverse complement strand
TTTTTCTCTTTCTATGTAGGTAACTTATTTATAAAAAAAAATCTCTGCCAGCTGTCCAGATCTGATCTCAAAATGTTCAGAAATATCAGAATCTATCAATTGCATTGTTTTGAAGACTCTTTCATGGGCCTTCTGTTTGACTCCATTCATGATTCTGACCTTCTTGTGGGGGCACAAACACGTCTTTCAGTCCTTTGCAGGGATTGTTAGCACTCCCTTTAGCTCTGTGTCTGATTCTCTGTTTTCCGTACCACGTCATCCTCATTCTTGGTTTTCTCCCATGCTTAAAGGCAGTATATCTTTTGGCAGAGCAGAGGGCTCTGGAAA
>NW_006177049.1:0-327 GCF_000334495.1 Tupaia belangeri chinensis | reverse complement strand
AAATAAACTAGTCAACTTAAAGCTGATATTGTGCTACAAATAACCCATTAGTGAGTAAAAATCTCTTATTATAAATTAAAATTAGTGATAAATAAATAAGGAAAAACATTTTAAAAATCGATACAATGTTAATTCACCCTTCCCAGCTTATGATGACTAAGCAATAATGTAAGCATCGGACAGTGTAGTGTGCTGGATATAATTAACTTATAACAAATCAGCTCTTATATGCTTAAAACCTTTTTTCTATCAAAGGTCTATAAGTCAGTAAGAGAATGTGATAATTTCTTTAGACAATTAAAAACATTAGATTTTAAAATTAGGAAT
>NW_006177048.1:0-327 GCF_000334495.1 Tupaia belangeri chinensis | reverse complement strand
GCAGCATTTCTAAAATCACGGTAAAGTCATCTCCTATCTCAAATCCCCTACACTGTGATGCTAGTTTCGCCAGCACTCTCACCCCACCGAATCCTCTGTGACTTCTTCCTCTCGCACCTTCCATACCAAATGAGTTACAAGGTCCCACCTGATGGCTCTGACATTCATCCTCCCTCCCACTTCTCCTGTCTTCTGCTGTAGTTGCAAATATTACTATCCATACCCAGGTAGGACATCCAGCGGCTCTCCCAACCTCTAGTTTCACAAATTCCCCAGACTTCAGATACTGCCCTGAACTGTTGTATATCAGATGCTATGTGACCTGAG
>NW_006177047.1:0-327 GCF_000334495.1 Tupaia belangeri chinensis | reverse complement strand
TGTGGGAGCCAGCCGCCCTAACCAGGCTACCAGCTGGCCCCAAGCAGAGTCTCACTGACAAGTGTGCAGTCACGGCGCTCCGAGGACTAGGCCTTCAGCAGTGGACTCTACACGGCTGTCTCAGCTGTCAATGCATTAGAACTGCACCCCCGAGGGCACGCTGTAAAGACCCTGTTAGGGGAAGGCTTACCGTCTGCGAAGTGTGTCACGGCATGTCAAAGCCAGACGGTGCCTCGGCCCACCCGGGTGCCCTGCAAGAGAAATCCCGGAATTACTCCAGAAGACAAGGCAGGAGGACGCCTGGGGCACTGCACTAAAGCCAAGCGT
>NW_006177046.1:0-327 GCF_000334495.1 Tupaia belangeri chinensis | reverse complement strand
TCCATTAAATATAGATTTTTGTTTCCTTCTCCTAAGGTTTGGGTCACCACTGATGCAGAACAATTAAAAGACAAGATCGCATGAGGCTATTTCAACCCAAAATAGTAAAGGCAATCTGGGTATCAAACATGCAGGAGTGCAGGCTAGCAGTTACAAATTCTCAGTAACGGTTCTTTGGTCCTTTATTTGCTGGCTAAAGTCAAATTTCCTTAGAATCCTCTTTTCTGGGGGATGGAAGAGATTTCCTTTCCTCACTCTGAGGAAATGAACCTTTCCTTGCCCAGGCGTTGTGGGGTGAGAGTCTCCCTGTGCTCCCCACATGGACAA
>NW_006177045.1:0-327 GCF_000334495.1 Tupaia belangeri chinensis | reverse complement strand
TTATCGTTTATTATACCCCATTTATTCAACTTCTATGTTTAAATGGCTTTAATAAGATACACTTTAAGTACATGCATATAATAAAACCATAGATCAAACCATAGCATGAAAACATTTACTGCCCTCCTCCTTCCTCAATACAGGAAGAAAACAGGTCCACCGAGAGCTGCTTACATGTGAGCACTCAGGTGAGCCTGCAGTGGGAATGGTAAGTTTCCATCCCAAGCTTTCCCTTCTCTATGCACTGAAACTTTTCAAGAAAAGGAGGAACACAGTCTTGAGCATGAGGCTGCAGAACAAGGAAAGATTTCTCCCATGAAATAAGGG
>NW_006177044.1:0-327 GCF_000334495.1 Tupaia belangeri chinensis | reverse complement strand
AAAAAAAAAGAAGGGAAAATTAATAAAGGGAGAAGAAAGGGGCGAGATGAGCACTCTATTTAAAACCCGGGTCATGACCAGAATTTTTGAATTTGGAGTGGAGAAGGGAGGAAGAAGAGGGCTGCCTTACTGCAGTGCTTCTATTTTACAGCTTCTACACAGGGACAGAGGGGATCCCAGAAACTTTTCTAACCTCTAGCCCTTCTTCCACCTTACATTCTGTTAAAGCCCAATTCTGACTCTCAGAATCTCCTTTTCTGCAATCTAGGTTAATGTATTAATAGATGTATATACCAAAACTAGCAGGTGATGTAGTGGTTAAAGTGC
>NW_006177043.1:0-327 GCF_000334495.1 Tupaia belangeri chinensis | reverse complement strand
GGGGAGCGATTTCAGGAGCGCAAATGTCCTCAGGCCGCTCTCGCTCCATTTCTCGGTGCCCTCTTCTCTTTACACCGCGGCCCGTTCGCTGTGCCACCACGTGGCAGAGAGCTGGGTGCCCACAGTTTCCATCTCATAGCTTCTCAGCCCCGCGGCTCAAAGGCAGGAGAGGTTGGAGGGGAAGACTGAGTGGTTCTCTGTAGGTCACGATCCCATACCCCAAAGGATTGCTTTGGTCAGGGAGATGGAACCTCCTGTCTGGCCCGATGAACAGTTAGCTCACTGAACTCCCATACAGTCTACCGCAGTTCAAATCCCGGACCTGGT
>NW_006177042.1:0-327 GCF_000334495.1 Tupaia belangeri chinensis | reverse complement strand
AAAAAAAAAAAGGAAACCCCACCTGAGCCAAGCTTTAGTCTTTCAAGGTCACCTGCTTTGGTTGGTTTGCACAATCCAATAGAAGATTTTTTATACCCTTGATGTAGGCAGCTCAGACCCGGAACACTTTTGTGTGTGTGTGGTAGGTTTAACTACTTTTTCATGAGCTAGTTCACTCTTTTACGGCTTGGTAGTTTTGCAAAGTGTTATATCAAGTAGTACTCCACTGTAGTTCCTGAATTCCGAGATCTGGATCAGACAAAGTATGTACAAGTGACTGAGTGTGTGAGCATATATGTGTGAGTGTTTAAGGGTGTGTGAGGCTGT
>NW_006177041.1:0-327 GCF_000334495.1 Tupaia belangeri chinensis | reverse complement strand
CTTCTTTATTTTTTTCTAAGGCAAAATATTATACCCCAAAGTCTATTAGTTTCTCGGTCTATGGTATGAAGACATATGGCCCCTTATTATCTGATATTTATGTAGTTTTTTTTTTAAAGAGTTTATTCATGTCTTCCATGAAGAGACAAAGACAGAGACAGTTACTCTCAATAGATTCTTTATGCATAAATGACCCACATTCTTGGTTGTCAGCACAGGTTTAGGGCACATGCAACTCATGGTTGACAAACACAGAGAAGCCCCTGAAGTGAACCCAGAGGTTTCCTATGTAGATCCAGTTGCAATACTGCTAAGCTAATGTCCAGC
>NW_006177040.1:0-327 GCF_000334495.1 Tupaia belangeri chinensis | reverse complement strand
TATATATATATATATACATACATATATTTATTCAAGATAGAGTGTGTGCATGCACACATTAGAGAGATGAGCCTCCTCTACAGGGCCTGGTCACTCCATGATCATCTTCCAGTTCATTAGATCTTTGGTACTTGCAAACATGTTGCAAGGTATATGAATTCCTTGCAGTTAATGCTATTCTGAATTTATCATCCTCATCATTTTGGCTTAGACTTAATTGTTTAATTGTTGTGTTACTTACCTATTATTTGCATTGTGTTGTAGTAATGCTTGTTATGCTAGATTGTATACTTGCAGAGTTTCAAGGACCATATGACAGTCATTTAT
>NW_006177039.1:0-327 GCF_000334495.1 Tupaia belangeri chinensis | reverse complement strand
TCTCTCTCTCTCTCTCTCGCCAGCAGGTATGAACACACACCCTCTGGCAACTTAAAAGAGAAGAGAAGAAATGAAGGAAGAAAGAAAGAGGGTCTGGCACAGTGGCACATTTGGTAGCAAGCCCAACTGCAGTGCTGGGAGCTCCATGGCCGACCCCGGGTTTGAGTCTCCAGGCTGGACTGAAAATCCTTGGGGAACACAGCTTGGCACCCAGGATCCTGAAGAACTGGAGGCTGGAGGAAAAGGGATCCTAGGGTTATTATATGAGACTCTGTTGAGGGTATTTCTCCATCTCATTATCTCTCTCTCTCTCTGTCATGCACATGC
>NW_006177038.1:0-327 GCF_000334495.1 Tupaia belangeri chinensis | reverse complement strand
TTCTCTGGTCAAATTAAAATAAGAAAATAAAACAAAGTTAAATAAAATAATAATAATTTTTAAATCTTTCTTCCTTTTTTCAGGATAGTGTGTGTGAATGCATGAGAGAGAGAGAGAAAGAGAAAGAGGATGAGAGAGGGAGAGGGAGAGGGAGAGGCATACCCTCCACACAGTCTGGTCATGCAGCAGTGCCCCTCCTCCAGGCCTCCAGCATAGCTTATCTCTGGCCCTCACATAGGCTTTGTGTATGTCTGGCCAACTAGGCTAAGGACTCGAAAAGCAGTCACCATGTGGGATCTAGCTTCCCTTGAGTAGCTCAATACCACT
>NW_006177037.1:0-327 GCF_000334495.1 Tupaia belangeri chinensis | reverse complement strand
CCAAATCCAAAGATAAGGGAGACTCACAGATGGTCCATATATCGGCCTTAGCAGATAGAATGTCTATGCTTAAATAGTGCAGAGAATAGAGGAAAGGGTGGGCAAATGAACGTCGTAGGAGAATGGCCTCACACGGAAGAGGGGCCCCGGGAGCAGGAGCGGGGTAGAGGATGTGGCGAAGCGCTAGGTGAGGACACCATTTCCAGAAGTGCAGACAGGTACCCACACACACTCCTGGAGGCTCAACAACCACGTGAGGGAAAGCAGGTAGTGCCCCCATCAATGAAAGCACAGGGCAGATCATACCGATGTGTTAAAAGATGAAGT
>NW_006177036.1:0-327 GCF_000334495.1 Tupaia belangeri chinensis | reverse complement strand
AAAAAAAAAACCCTCTCCAAAATAACAAAACAAAACATATTGAACAATCCTTTAGTGTATATCAAAGGAAAAAAATCAAAATTATAACTGTAGCCTATTATCAAAGTATGACAATGAAAACTTGTGCACTATAGCTAAAATTCTAATTAGAAATGAATTATAGCCTCAAATGTCTTAGTTATTTTTTCAAAATCATGTATGTTAAGTAGCTAGAAAAATGGAATCACCCTAATGACAGAGGAGGAATAAAACAGTAAAGCAATAGTAAAATTAACAACAGAAATGAATTTGAGAAAGAAAAAAACTCAGTAAAATCAGCAACTAAAT
>NW_006177035.1:0-327 GCF_000334495.1 Tupaia belangeri chinensis | reverse complement strand
AAATAAATAAGTAAAAATAAAAATAAAATAAGGGAGGAGAAAAGAGAACAAATGGAAACAATCTGAATGTCCATCAAGAGGAGAATGGATCAGTTATAATGTAGAATATCAGGATATTTACACAATGGAACTATATTAATGAACAAATGAGAATTACATGTATTACTTTACATAAGCTTCACAAACACAATTTTGAGCAACAAAAAGCAAATTAAGTAGTAATTCTTATAGTTTTATGCCAATCCTATAAAAAAAATTTAAGCATGCAAAACAATATGTAGTAAAAACATAAAAAACTGGGACCAGGACCAGCAGTTGGCATAATGG
>NW_006177034.1:0-327 GCF_000334495.1 Tupaia belangeri chinensis | reverse complement strand
TAATTGACCGACGAGACCCAGGGATGTGTGCTCAGAAAAGCCAGAGACAGGGGAAAAACAAAATCAGAAGCACCTCAGAGGACAGAGGGAAACCATACAGGTAAATTCATGTTACGAAACCACTGCCTGGATTGCAGAGGGCTGAGCTGCACGGGGACGTGGTGAGGGACAGGAGTATGTCTGAACGAAAATTGCGATGAGCTTGAAGCAAGAATAAGGATGAATAAGGGAGAACAGAGTCTGCTGAAGCCTGTGTAGAGGTGGAAGAGACAGCCCCTGCCCCGAGGCAAGGCGTCTGAAGGTCCAGAAGGTCCATGATTAGATTAG
>NW_006177033.1:0-327 GCF_000334495.1 Tupaia belangeri chinensis | reverse complement strand
AAAAAAAAAAAGAAGAAGAAGGAAATCTTCTAACATTTACTCCAAGGATGTGAACACAAATAAATATGCAATCATCGTTTTTCTTCTGGGCTGTATAACCTCTCTAGCCACAGTGAGTCTTTTGTTATCCATTAGCTTGACATAGACTACATTGATCTAGTCATCTGACAAGACTAATGTTGAAGATGAGGAGTAAGACCCACACTATTTGGACAGAGCATGTTCCTGAGGTCAGAATATAATGGTGAGTTCTAAAAATCCCAGGGTAAAAGATCATAAAAGGAAGAGTATTTGTTGAAAAAATATTTATTAAGAAATATGAAATAG
>NW_006177032.1:0-327 GCF_000334495.1 Tupaia belangeri chinensis | reverse complement strand
CTGGGCACACAACAGTGCCTGGCATGTTTCCTAAGTCCCTGGGGCTGCTGGCTCACTCAGCCACCAGGTCATATGGGACCGGCCCTCTATGTTTCATTTATATATATAAACCTTGTGTCCTGCAACCTTGCTATAAATACTTACTAATTCCGGGAGTAATGTCCTTTTTTTATAAAATTTGTGTTTTTAATAGAGTTATGGTTTTCTTAGAGTTACTAGATTTGTAATGATTTCAATACTTTAAATTTAACAACAGATTTTATATATATATATAGATAGATAGATTCCCTAATTTATTATTTATCTTTTTTTTTTTTTTTGGAGAGG
>NW_006177031.1:0-327 GCF_000334495.1 Tupaia belangeri chinensis | reverse complement strand
CTATAGCAAAAACCTCCCCCCAACAAAAAAATAAATAAAAAAGAAAAGCTAAGAACTTTATTACATTTGAGAACAATAACTTCTGAACGTGTTAAAGTCTGACAAATGCCTAAGTTTTTTATTTTTGTTTTGGCTTTTGCTTTTGTTGTTTTTTCTTTGTTTTGCTTCTCTTAGGAGAGCCATTGGTGAAAAGATTGAATCCTCTTAGGTTTTGGTATTTGAAGAGCCTAGGCAGAGTCTCTCACACAGCTCTTCAAAAGTGCAGTCAGCAACGATTCTATTGGCTTTATTCAGCTGCAGCTCTCTGCCTTGCACTTTTAGAATCCT
>NW_006177030.1:0-327 GCF_000334495.1 Tupaia belangeri chinensis | reverse complement strand
CACAGCTCTAACTATCGGTGATGGAAATATGAGAAAGTTTTCTCTATGTAGTGTCTCTGAAAGCCTGAAACAAGGCGGACATCACAAGTAATGAAAACTTCAAATCCTCCAAGAATCTGGTTTGATCTAGTGACATTCCAGAATTAAAATTTAAAACACTTACTGTGGCCTAGTGCATAAAAATGTAGGTTTTTTTTTTCAATTTATTTTTTAGTTTTTTTATTGCCATGACATGTGAGCTTGCTGGAAACAGTACAGAGTGAGAGAGACAGTGAGAAGTCACCCCTGGGAGAATAGTTATGCCTCAATCCCTTCTTCTCCATTCTC
>NW_006177029.1:0-327 GCF_000334495.1 Tupaia belangeri chinensis | reverse complement strand
CTAGCCTCACAGAGCTTTTTCTACAGATGTGTCTGTGAAATGTCTAAAAGACGTTAGTTTCCTTCTAGAAACTTTGCAGCTATGTTCTTCCCCCTCTTTCTCAGGGATCTTCTCTCATTACCTCTATGGAGGCTGCCCTTCCGTTGTGATCCTGTTACTCAGAACGAGGAGAGCCTTGTAACGGTTTAGAAGAAACATCCGCTGCAATCTTCCCTGAATCTATGGTTATGCTGATCACTGGTGTATAGTTTTAGACTCATCTAGCTTAAAAATGATTGCCAATTATATACATATTTTTAAATGATTTCATTTCTTACATTATTTTTT
>NW_006177028.1:0-327 GCF_000334495.1 Tupaia belangeri chinensis | reverse complement strand
ATCAAAGATGGTAACATGGACAGGCACCCAGAAACAGATCATGGTTCTCCCCCTTCCTGCCTGCACCTGAGCCGAAGTAGAAACCGTGGCCTTGGCCATGCTGGTTCTCACCGACTGGATGACGGCAGGCTTCCTACTACGGTCTCGATTCTCCCCGAGGCGGGGGTCCTGTGTGCACACATACTCACGCCTCTGCAGTAATGTGGACACAGCACGGAGACTTCGGCCGTCAGTCAGCAATGACACGAGGGTTGATGCCACAGCATTTGCAGAGTCTGGCTACAACTGTTCTTTTTAAACAAGAATTATTTATTTAATTTTATTTAC
>NW_006177027.1:0-327 GCF_000334495.1 Tupaia belangeri chinensis | reverse complement strand
CGACCACATGGGAGCTCAGTGCCTCAACCACTGCACCGCCTGCTGGCCCCACCTCCATAGCATTTTTTATTGCTACAACATTCAAAGCATGTGTTCCAGAGACTTGCCGGTGGAACATGGTGTAGGCCAGTTGAGGTCTTGTGGAACTAAAGCTGTAAGTTGCTGTGGTAGGAGATGTGAACTGGGTCCATGCAGGAGGACCATGTTAGAGATAGGGAAAATGTTAGAGAAGCTCATCAATTGTAACCCCAAAATGGATAAAAGCAGAGAAAGTGTGAATAGCTATTTATTGGGTCATCGTAAAAGTCAAGACACATTTTTGTATAG
>NW_006177026.1:0-327 GCF_000334495.1 Tupaia belangeri chinensis | reverse complement strand
GTCTAGCCAGAACCCTGCCCTGTTTGTTCCATTTGGAGTAACGCAGTGCCCACGGCTCTCCCTGCTCCGCCCTTCCCTCTCCACTTCACCTCCTCCACTGGCCTGCTCACCTGGCTCCAGTGCAGCAGCCTCCCCACGCATGCGCTGACGCACCAGACACCTGCCTGCCCAGTTCTGTCACCTGCTCAGGTGACGCCTTCTCAGCCAGGTCCACTCAGCACAGTATTAAACGATCATTGTGTTTAGTCTGCTGCCTCTGATCCTGCTCTAGTTTTGAAAATTTTAACACAACACTTATTTACTTTTAGTTTTTGCCTTTGGGCCTGT
>NW_006177025.1:0-327 GCF_000334495.1 Tupaia belangeri chinensis | reverse complement strand
TTCTGAGGGTACTTTTCATCTGACACTGGTTTCTTGCATTTTAAGTGGAATTTGTTCACATCGGCCTGGCGTTATTTCTTCTAGAGGAAGTGCAGGCCCGCAATAAGTTAGTCCATTCAAAAGGGTTGAGTTTCAAAAAGAAAGAGAAAAGATCTTTCTCTTCTACCACAAATGAAATGCCTGGGTAAGAGAAGAACATTAAAAATTAAAACAGCCTTGGACGATACGAGATTATTGGCCTCAAAATGCATGAGGAGGGTGGCAAGGCCACCTCCCCCTCTCCCCTCAAGAAATGAAAAAAAGGGGGGGACCAGCAGGTGGTGTGGT
>NW_006177024.1:0-327 GCF_000334495.1 Tupaia belangeri chinensis | reverse complement strand
CTGTGGGCTCCGGATGGTGGAGTGGCTGCTGTTATTGCAGTCATCATGGTGCCCTCTGTCCCAGCTCCCTGATGAGCATCTAACCCGGGTCTCCCCCATCCAGGCCACGCCCTCTTCAGGAGAGCCAGGAAGACCTGGCCTGAAGGCAGGGGTTGAGTTGACCAGGCCTGACCCTCCCAGCCTGATGCTCTGATCAGCCCAGCCCCCATGGAGAAGCTAGGGTTCAAGGAGCTATGTGCAGGCCCAAGATGCCCCCCGCCTGGGGAGCAGTGGGCAGGAGTGTGGGTGAAGGGTCCCCTGGATCCCAGCTCCTGTGCTCTGTGCTCA
>NW_006177023.1:0-327 GCF_000334495.1 Tupaia belangeri chinensis | reverse complement strand
AAAAATATATTTAAACTTTACAAAAAAAGGAAATGTAGGTGATAGGAGTTAACATTGTGTTGTGAACTGAATTTAATTCCCCCAAATTCATAGATTGAAACCCTTATAATAAATGTTATTTATTTGGAGATAGGCCTATTAGGAAGTAATTAAGGTTAAATGAGGTCAAAGGGTAAGGTCCTAATCTGATAGGATTAGTAGCATAAGAGAAGAAGAGAGATTTAGCTCTCTCTTGGCACAGATGCCTAGGATAGGCCATGGTTGAACACATACAGAAGGTGGTTGTCTGCAATCCCATTCAGAGACACTGCAAGCTGTGGGAAAAAA
>NW_006177022.1:0-327 GCF_000334495.1 Tupaia belangeri chinensis | reverse complement strand
AGTGTAAATATATATCTGAGAGAGAAGAAAATGCCTAGGAAGAGGCTTAGAAATGCTCGACACTCTCTTGTAATCTATGCTCGCTCTTGCATAATACAATGTTCAATAAGGGACACAGGTTTGGACTTGCTAATAGACAGACTTTCTTTATTATTCAACATTGACTCTATAAAACGGTAGCAGAGGGGAGCCAATCCTGTGACCTGCCCTTGGGCAGTATTCATCTCCTCCTAGCCATGGGACCAGTGCTTTTTCCTTCATGCTATTGCTGTAACTGTGATTTCCATGTAGGTAAAACTTAATCTAGAGTATTTTAATGCAACCTGT
>NW_006177021.1:0-327 GCF_000334495.1 Tupaia belangeri chinensis | reverse complement strand
ATGAGCCTTACCTCGTGCAACTGGCTCACAGCTGGGGCCCTTCCAGAAGTATGCGCTAGTCTCCTACGTCAGCATCGCAAGGTCAGGGGAACTGAACTTTAATGTACATATGTCGTTGATTCTGTTCATCAACAAGACACAGAAAGCCTGCACTGACCTTTGAGGGATTGATGTGCACTTTGCTGGTGAATGTGTACAACCTTGCAGTAGGTGCATTGACAGGGCTGATCACTCACTGCCTGGCTGTCATTGTGCATTCTGTCGTGTGTGAGTAATAAACTCATGGCTTCCTCTGCTGGACCTGTGGGTGACTTCTATGGGACCAGT
>NW_006177020.1:0-327 GCF_000334495.1 Tupaia belangeri chinensis | reverse complement strand
TTTATTTCCATCATCACATTGCCACAATCTGCAATGATCTTTAATCTAGTTAGTCTTCTCCACCAGATGATAAGGCCTAAGATCAGGGACTTTGCTAGTCTTGTTCTTCACTGAATCCCTAATGTTTAGCAGAGTTCTTGACCCATAAAGGGTACTCAGAGTTAATGTAAGAAAACAGTCTAAGTGATTCATTTTCAAGAATAGAATAACAAAAGTTGCTTAACCAGCTTACAGATTAGACAACCCCAGAAAGGACATATTCCTGGAAAGTTCCTGAACAAACAGAACTCAAAAATAACAGGTTGCCCTTGAGAAATGACTTCTCAA
>NW_006177019.1:0-327 GCF_000334495.1 Tupaia belangeri chinensis | reverse complement strand
AAAGATGTTGAAGCTCAAGTTATATCCCAAGAGATTCTGATTCATTTAGTCTAAGGTAATGCCAGGCATTGAAATGTTTACCAGCCCTCAGATGACTCTAAGGGGCAGCCGGGATTGAGAACCATTGGGCTAGAGTAAGAGCTGAATCAAGAAAGTAAGGAGAGGGCTTGGTAGTTGCACAGTGGTAATGTACTTGACCCATGTGGGAAAGGTCCTGGATTCATAACCTGGAACATCTCCGAGCACACCAGCCATACATGTGTGCCTAGACTGACCGAAACTGGGAGTGGATCATTGTGTGAGGACCCTATGTGGGTGTGTCTATCT
>NW_006177018.1:0-327 GCF_000334495.1 Tupaia belangeri chinensis | reverse complement strand
TTTGAGTATTTTAAACATATACCTTTTCCTCTCATGGGTAATTTTGCTGGTAATGTGCAAAGCCTATTGCTGAATTGTTTTCCTTTCTTACAGGACTTCGGAGGGCAAATGGTTTGCTTCAAGAATATTGAAAATTAAGAACGTTATTGAAAAAAATCTAAATTTTTCATACAAGTGCACTGCAATCAATACAGCAAGCACTGACATCCAAAACTTCATCTTGATTAAACAAGGTGTGAAAGCTTTAGTTTTGGAAGGTTGTGGAAACCTAGCATGCTGTTACTGAGAGCCCTGAAAGGTCATTGCTTCCTCCTTTTCCACAGCATC
>NW_006177017.1:0-327 GCF_000334495.1 Tupaia belangeri chinensis | reverse complement strand
GGGCACGGAAATACCTGAAATGATGACTTTATACCTTGAATTCCCCTAAAACTGTCCGAGAATGGAAAACCCCACCGCCCCTCCCTTGGACTTCCTTGTATTGATTTCTACCTCTTCCTCTTGGGGCTTTAAAGACTGGCTGTTCTCTGGGTTTTCAGCACCCAGTTGGCTGTGAAGTGGGACCTGGACGAGACCCAGCATCTAGACTTGTTGTGGAAAGAGCAGGAAATATTAGCTGGACAGATGGGAGGAGTGGGCACCGGGACATACACGGTTACCCAGAATGGCAGAGATCCAGGTTTCCCAGAGTGGAAAGAGAGAGGAGAC
>NW_006177016.1:0-327 GCF_000334495.1 Tupaia belangeri chinensis | reverse complement strand
CACATGCGCCCTATAGCAAAAACCTCCCCCTTTTCCCCCCAGAAAAGGTGGGACTCAAACCTAGAGTCTGCCTAACTCTAACTCTAGTACCATGGTCTTCTTTACTATTGTAAACTCCAGTCTTGATGAAAGTACAGAAATATATGTAATACAGAGAAAAATATGCCTAAGTTATTCAAAAGAAGAATGTAGCTAAAAGGCTTGTAGGGAGAAAAATCTACTTATGGTGGCTGGAATTAGAGTAGGTGTCCAGGAGATGAGCCGCCTGGCTCGGGTATGAAGAATGATTGGACTCTGGGTAGGAGAGGTAAGGACAAATGAAACTGT
>NW_006177015.1:0-327 GCF_000334495.1 Tupaia belangeri chinensis | reverse complement strand
AAAGAAGATTATGATGGTAATAAAAATAAATTTTTAAAAATCATGCTAGGGTGATGACATGGCAGCAGCACCCTCCTCTAGGCCCACACCCTGGCCATGTCTATAGAGAGGTGGGAAAAGACACTGCTTGCTTATACTTTTTACTGGGTGCCTGACTTTTCTCAACCTTTGATGCTAAGGCCGCTGGAAGGAGTGAGAAAAACCCCCAGCTGAGTTGAGCTGAGGACTCCACTTGTTTAGCCTCCTGGGTCTGCTCCAACTTAAGATATGAGTGGTGGATTGGTGCCTAGTAAGAATACTGTGTATGTATTCAACTTGCCCTTTTCC
>NW_006177014.1:0-327 GCF_000334495.1 Tupaia belangeri chinensis | reverse complement strand
GTCTCTCTCTCTCTTTCTCTCTGGTGAGTGCCCTAAGACAAAAACCTCTAATAAATGAACACAGCAATTCATTCTGCTGTTGTACACCACGTGGATTGCTTCCAGGTTTTGATTCTTATAAATATAAGAAGTATTATAAATAATACTTCCATAAACGTTCTTGCGCCAGTCTCCAGGTGAACACGTGTGCATGCATTTCTGTTGGGGGGCAATGCAAAGATGCGACTGTCAGGATAGAGGCGCAGTGCTGGTAGGCAATGCCGAAGAGTGTTCCCGAATCGCTGCATTTATGTATATTCTAGCCAACAGCGTCAGGAGAGGTCCAGT
>NW_006177013.1:0-327 GCF_000334495.1 Tupaia belangeri chinensis | reverse complement strand
CAGTGCCCTTAACCACCACGACACCTGCCGGTCCCAGAAAAGGAACCATTTTCACCTAGAAACTGAAGCTCCCCTCTAAGTTGTCTGTTCTGTCCCCACAGCTCTGTGCATTTCTCCCATAGGGCCTCTAGAACAGGAATGTTTCTGTGGACTCGTTTTTATTCATAAAACATTTTTCTTCTTGTAAGAAGCAGCCAGGATCCAACTGAAGTGACACAAATGGTGTGCGCTGTGCCCATGAGCGCTGTGCCGACTGGAACTCTGTCCAGCTCTCACACTGTCACACTGAGAACAGCTGCGTCCACACTCTCCCATCAACGGCAAGGT
>NW_006177012.1:0-327 GCF_000334495.1 Tupaia belangeri chinensis | reverse complement strand
CCTCAACCATCATGCCACCTGCCAGCCCCAATACTCTTGATATTTTTAAGGTCTCTAAAATTTAAAGTATTCTCCTTTCATCATCTTCTTACAGGGGAAAACAAAATAAGAAAACTAAACTAAATCTCTAATGCTCACAACCCATTATTTTCATAATACTTTAGCTGGAGTATTGCAGTTACATAAACATTGTAGTAGAGTAAGCATGTAAGGCAGAACCTACATCAATACTGCAAAGTATTTTAGAGAATTTTCAATAGCACAGGAAAATAAGCATGGGTACTGTTAAAGAATTAATTTTGACCTACCAGTGATTTGATTATGAAA
>NW_006177011.1:0-327 GCF_000334495.1 Tupaia belangeri chinensis | reverse complement strand
AGGGCTAAGCTGGCAGCAGCCAATGGCAGGGAGCCCCACACTTCCACCCAGGTGGTCCCAAAGGGGGCTGGCCCCTCGTGCCTCAGGTGGGAACGGCCTCGCAGGATGGAGCCTTTGGCCCAGGGGCTGCCTAACCCCTGAGAGCCAGCGTTGGGCGGACCAAGCGGGATTGGGTGCTACGTGGAAAAAGGACCAGAGGGGGCAGCCATGCAGAGGCGGTGGCCCGGACAGGGGCCCTGGAGGCCATGTGGCGCGCACTCACCCCATCCTGCCGTAGGCCTTGCTGTAGGCCGGGTCGATGCAGATGGCGCGCTCGCAGTCCCGCAC
>NW_006177010.1:0-327 GCF_000334495.1 Tupaia belangeri chinensis | reverse complement strand
GGGGGGCAGCAAGTGCTTGGTGCCCCACTGTCCCTGAACACCAGGTCCTTCCTGCTGTGTCATAGCACTGATGATGCGGTTCAGGATGGGGCTGTCCTTTTCCGCAGTCAGGTTCTCTGCCACTGCTGCCAACTGCAAAGGTTGATGTTTTCCCTCCTCACCTTTTTATTTTTTAACTTGAGGGCCAACAGACATAAGGAATTGTGAGGATAGTCATATGGAGAGACCCTGAATTCATGAATAAGGCTGATAGCTGTTTGAGGTTTCTGCCCCTCCCCAGAGCTACAGGATAACACGAAAACCTTGAATAGATTAGTACCTTGAATT
>NW_006177009.1:0-327 GCF_000334495.1 Tupaia belangeri chinensis | reverse complement strand
TGAGGAAAAGCAGCCCTGCCTCGGAGAGGGCAGCCAGGGAGGACCCGGGGCGGGGGCAGGCTGCACCACTAGCTTCCAGACACCCTGCCCTACTTCCCTTGGGAGACCCTCACCCTCAGCCCAGGCCCCTCCCTGTGTGCTGGCGCTGGCCCCAGGTGGCAGCTGGGACGTGACCAGCCCCCTTCTCCTGCAGCTCAGCCCTACCTAGCTACCCCATCAGGGCCAGCTTGCTTCAGGCCAGTTCTCGGCTCTCAGGAGTCCTCCTTTACCCCAGAGGGCCTGGGAACCTCACACCTTCAGAGTAGGTAGGGGAAGTTCTGTTCCCAC
>NW_006177008.1:0-327 GCF_000334495.1 Tupaia belangeri chinensis | reverse complement strand
TCAGTGTCACTGTTTGTAAAATGGGTATTTACAATACTATCCCCTCAAGGGTTGTGAGCATTACATAGAACCTGGAGAATAACAGATATCCTAATACACATGCCTGTGTTTAGTATTAGCCCAGTTCTGATGTACAGATTTCACACAAGTGGAAAGAATTAGAAACGAAAAGGATGATGAGAATTAGAAATACATTCTTCTCAAGGTTTGGGGGAGGGGGGATTCTTCTTCTGCTCTTTTCCCTTTTTTTTTTCCTTCTTTTTCCTCTCCCACAGGTTCTTTCTTGCTCTCTCTTTCTCTCTCTTTTTTAAGAGTTATTGTATTTAA
>NW_006177007.1:0-327 GCF_000334495.1 Tupaia belangeri chinensis | reverse complement strand
ACAGCTTTTGGTGCATGAGCAAGCTGCTGGACGGGATCCAGGTGAGCGGCTTCGCCTGGACGTCTTGGTCCAGGGGCTCCCTGGCAGGCCTTGGATTTCCTCTTTGCTTTTCTGTGTGAGGCAGGGCCACCGCCCACATGGCTCCTCCTCCTCCCGGTCTCTCCATCTGTCTCTGTCATTAGCTTTACAGCTTTCACACAGTGTGGCCTGGCGTCCCCTGGAGTCTGAGGGCATCTCCGTGTTGCCCTGGCTCTGTCTCCAGGGCAGGCCGTTCCGGCCCGCGGTGCTCGCCGAGCCCTGTGGGCCTGCCGCCACGATGCCGAGTTC
>NW_006177006.1:0-327 GCF_000334495.1 Tupaia belangeri chinensis | reverse complement strand
CATTCTCTGTATTTCTCTGTGGTCAATTTCTTTGCAGCAGCATCCTTGTTCCTCTGGGCTGAAGTTGACATGCACATGTGTGGGCACTATGAGGCTGGGGAGAGCAGCACAGTGCCCCCACATGTTCCAGGCAGACTCCACAAGGCACCTGGGTGTGCGACGGTCCCTGGGAGGTGGAAGTGGAAGGCAGCGTGAGCTTTTCCCACAGAAGCAGAGTGCATTTCCAAAGAGGAGCTCTGGACTTTCCTTCGTAGAGTATCCAGAAATGAAAAACAACACATAAAGGAAAACAAAAACAAAGGAAGGAAATATTTAACAGAGGGACAC
>NW_006177005.1:0-327 GCF_000334495.1 Tupaia belangeri chinensis | reverse complement strand
ACTCAGTGATGTTCTCACAGGGAAGAAATCACCTCATGAAGCATTTCTCAGAATGTAGCTCCATCATCAAGTGATACATGATTGCGTTGTATTTGAAAGATGGCATATAGAGGAGAATCCTGTAATTAATAACGAAAGAATTGTAATGTTTGGTCCTCTCACTAATTAGCTGTGAGATTTGGGGCAAGTCATTTAAGTTCTCTGCGTTTCAATTTTCTCATCTACAGAATAGAATTGTAATACTTTATCTCTCTGGTAGAATTTTAGTGAGGAACCATATCTGTTTTTTCTTAAACAGGTTTTTGTCATAGGGTGCATGTGTTCTCT
>NW_006177004.1:0-327 GCF_000334495.1 Tupaia belangeri chinensis | reverse complement strand
GGGTGGCCCTGCTCCCTGGAGAGGCAGAACTGTGCTGACACAGGTTGCTACTATGCAGAAAACGTACAAGTGTCACCATGAGACGGGGTGACCGTAGAGCACTCATGAGGTACTAGTTTAATATGATTTTTAATGAAAAAGAGATCTTCCTGTTGGTCCTCTCTTTTTCTAGAAAGGTCAGCGCATGCACGGAGCCCAGAGCTGCCCAGTAATCCTAGAGGCACACGTAGACATCCAGAGTGTTAGCACGAAACAACATTCCCAGGAAAGGAAGAAACAGATTCATCGAAGTGGTCACACCAAGGAGCCGTCACGACAGAGCTGGCA
>NW_006177003.1:0-327 GCF_000334495.1 Tupaia belangeri chinensis | reverse complement strand
CTTATTATCCTTTCCCTTTGCTTCTTTGGAACCACTGTACTGATTTATCCTTTTCGCTACACTGTGATTCTTGTTTGCTAATTACTATGCTTTAGGTTAATTTTAAAAGGCTTCTTTTCTCCCCCCAGAAGCATAACTGTCTTACCGTTATGTGACCATATTTCTTACCACTGGCTGGATGGAGGCACTGACTGAGTTAGGTGGGTAGATCTGATACTTAGAACCATGGGATCATGGGCAAGTTTCCTAGTCTCATAATTTCCTTCTCTGTATAAAGTAAATAACAATACATACCTAATATAAATACATACATATATATATATATAT
>NW_006177002.1:0-327 GCF_000334495.1 Tupaia belangeri chinensis | reverse complement strand
TCTCCCCCAGGGCCTTCATCTGATCTTCAGGAAATATTCTCTGTCACTGTTGAGTCTTGTTGGCAGCTTCTTAGTAAAATTAGCTTCAGAACACTTGAAGTGTCAAAGCAGGAAGCTTTGAAACAACCAGTCCTCAGTTCTCAGCTTAGCTCTCCGACTGTCAGTGCTGTCTCACCCACTGGTGGGTCCGAAGGGCACTGGCCCGATTCCCGTTGTTACATCACCTCTCATAATTTTCACCACTGCTGCCCATTGTAAATGCCCTCACCTCCACTGTTACTACCACTCTTCAGTTTATGAGAAGCTATTGTTTATTTCTTTTATATC
>NW_006177001.1:0-327 GCF_000334495.1 Tupaia belangeri chinensis | reverse complement strand
CACCCCCATGTACTTCTTCCTCAGCCACCTGTCCTTCGTGGATGTCTGCTTCTCCTCCACCACTGTGCCCAAGATGCTGGCCAGTCACGTGCTCGGGGCGCGGACCATCTCCTTCCCCGGGTGTCTCACGCAGATGTTCTTTGTCTTTGTGTTTGTGGACATGGACAATTTCCTCCTGGCTGTGATGGCGTACGACCGCTTTGTTGCAGTCTGCCACCCCTTACATTACACAACAAAGATGACCCCTCGGCTCTGTGTCCTGCTGGTGGTGGGATCGTGGGTTGTTGCCATCCTGGATGTCCTACTGCACACCCTGCTGATGGCTCG
>NW_006177000.1:0-327 GCF_000334495.1 Tupaia belangeri chinensis | reverse complement strand
TAACCAACATGCCACCTGCTGGCCCCATGAAGGAATTTTTTTTTTTTTTGACCAAATCACATTGGATTTCTCCAAACTATTTAACTTTGTTACAGACTCGGGATCCTTCTCTGTCCACTACCTGCGAGGCACTTTGTCAACTGCAATACCAAAGTCCTGCCTACCAGAGTCAGGCCGGAACATCGTCTGGTTCACAAGGACAACTTGAAGAGCCACAGATGGCGGTGGGAGAACATTAACACGAAGATGAAGACCGGAAGCTTCTCTCTGTCGTGGCTTTTCCCAACGGCGGGCTTTCTGTGACAGGCATTCACTTCTCTGCTCTAG
>NW_006176999.1:0-327 GCF_000334495.1 Tupaia belangeri chinensis | reverse complement strand
TGGAATTAGAGTATGAGTTTATTTTGATGCAGACCTTTCTGAAATCCATGCACAGTTTTTCATCACATGCATTTTCCATAAGCTGAGTGCCCAGTCAGTGTAGACAACTTTAAGGACCAGGATAAGATCTGCTTGTCATTGTGGTGACAGCAGTTGAGTGTTGATAAGACTAGCACCACACAGGTGTGCTTGTATGTGAACATGTATTTGGTATGTGTTTGTGATATACTTGCATGTGTATGTGCATGGACAAATTGAGCATCCCTAATCCAAAGATCTGGAATCCAAAATGATCCAAAATCCTTAACTTTTTAATGCCTACATGAT
>NW_006176998.1:0-327 GCF_000334495.1 Tupaia belangeri chinensis | reverse complement strand
CCATTTCTGATGATTCTTCAAGAGGATCCATTCTTTGAGTTACAGTATTTTCCCCCCAGTTTCTAATTCTGAAGCCTCCTAAGCCTGTTTTGTTTGTTGCCTGCTCTCACCTCAAGAACCCAGTACAGATGTGCCTGCACTCAGAGCCCCATCCAGGGAGCTTCATTAGGCAGTATCTGCTCCAAAGGGCGCCAGTACTTTCTGAAGTTTTAGAGTTGATTTTACTGTTTTGTTGTTTCCCTTCCTCAATCCCAGTACTCATGATGAGGGTGCATTTCCATGTAATTCAATGAAGGAAAGGAGTGTAATACATGCTCAAAGAGCCTT
>NW_006176997.1:0-327 GCF_000334495.1 Tupaia belangeri chinensis | reverse complement strand
CATCATTGTTATACCATTCTTGTGAATCTTCTACCGTAGCATTGAAAGTGCCCTTCTTGGTGATGTTTAATGCTTTTACCCTGAATTCAGCCTTGTCTAATATTAATATCTTCACCCTGTTTTTGTTTGCCTCTGTTTTCATTTTCTCACATACACCTCTTCTTTTCCTTTTATTTGCAATCTTTCTGAATTGTTTTGTTCAGGTATGTCTCTCATGTACTACATAAATTTTAATTTGGATTTATAGTCTTCCTTTTAATATAATGCATTTATATTAATGTGCCATATATTTGATCTTAGGTCTCATGTGATGTTCTCTGTTTTTAT
>NW_006176996.1:0-327 GCF_000334495.1 Tupaia belangeri chinensis | reverse complement strand
TCACACCTTGATCCCCACCCCACAACTCTTCAGCTTCTCAGGATCTCAGGCACCTGTATGTGTATGCATCTCATGTGTTTTCAGACCATCCTGGAGATCCAGACCTGTGGTTGGCCATGTGACCTCCAGCATTGTAGTCCAGCTGTCTATGGACTGTGTCATCCAGGCTAGACTGATACTTTTTCACTTTTTCAGTATACAGTGTGCATATGTTCATGACTAAATGTTCCAAACTAAGCTTGTTAAGGACCAGCAGGTGGCTTTGTAGTTAAGGTGCTGGATTTCACCATGGCTGATGTTCCTGTCCTGAACCTGGCAGCTTGAAAA
>NW_006176995.1:0-327 GCF_000334495.1 Tupaia belangeri chinensis | reverse complement strand
GCCATTACACTAACTGCTGGTCCCAAGTCCACTATTCTCAAATCACTGTTGTAGTTACCCTCCCAAAGGTTATCAGTGGTTCTTCCAGGCTGATTTCAGTGGACTTTTGTCTGTGCCTCCTATTAGTTTTTTATAGCTATAAAACCCTGTGGCTACCAGCTTAAAATTTTTCAGTGTCTCTGATCATTCATCTTTAATCATTCTCTCCATAGGTGGTGTTTCTTCAATTTTAGATTGATTTGGTTTCTAAACTTGACCCTTTTCTCACTCTAGAGATTCATCCTATGTAATCGCCTTACACCCTCAGTGCCTTTTTTTTTTTTTTTT
>NW_006176994.1:0-327 GCF_000334495.1 Tupaia belangeri chinensis | reverse complement strand
TGCAGCCTTAGTCTGCCTGGTGTCTGGAACTCCTGTCGGCTCGATCCAGATTCCATATTATCAACTCTTCATAATTACCTTAAGTAACCTAAGGGAAAGCTAGCCAAGTGGATATTGTATGGTCTTGTCCATTTTTATTCATTGTTCTTTAAAGAGACTTCCTGCTAAGCCTCAGAATTTTATTAATAGGAGAAAAATGTTAATTTATAATATCATTTATTTTTTGATATTACCTTAATTATTGCAAAGAGTCTGTGGTATCTCCATCCACTAACTGACCAAATCATAAGAGTTTCTCAGCCTTGGGACCAGCAGTTAGCATAATGG
>NW_006176993.1:0-327 GCF_000334495.1 Tupaia belangeri chinensis | reverse complement strand
AAAAAAAGAAAAGAAAGAAAAAGAAAACACTCTCCAATTCCACATGACAGCCTGGCCACTGTGATGTATGCTGCTAAGACTCCAAGTTCTGTAGTCTAGGACCACACGAGAGGCCCGGGTTCAGTTCCCAATCCTACCTAAAAGACTTAAGCATGGTGACCTGCACTTGTAATCCCAGTGGTTTGCGAGGCTGAGGCAGGAAGCTTGCCAGTTCAAGGCTGGCCTCAGCAATATGGCAAGAATCCATCTGGAAGAGTCAGGTATGATGGCATGCACATGTACCCCCAGTTACTCAAGAGGCTGAGACAGAGGATTGTGACACAGTGA
>NW_006176992.1:0-327 GCF_000334495.1 Tupaia belangeri chinensis | reverse complement strand
TTTTTTTTTTTTTTTTTTTTTAAATCCTGCTTCTTTGGCCTTGGAAGGGATAAATGTGGGGTGTTCTACACTGTCTCTTAGGCTCCCTGGAGGGATTGAGCCCAGGTGCCTACAGATAAACTGGGATCTGTTTCTTCCCTGCTTCACTTCTCTACTTGAAACCCTGTGCTTTCTGGGCTCAACTCCCAGATAAACTATCTGCATTCATTCCCGTCTCAGGGTCGGCTTCTAGACGTTTCCTCTGAACATGAGCAGACCTGAGCACAAGTGGGTGCAAAGTTACAACCCTTGGCATCTCTTACAAAGGGAAGGAAGGGCCGATTCTCG
>NW_006176991.1:0-327 GCF_000334495.1 Tupaia belangeri chinensis | reverse complement strand
CCTTCCCATGTGGGATTGGCTCATAAAGCATTGCTTTTACCACCACACCACTTTCTGGCCCTAGGGCAGTGTCCTCTTTGGAAGTATCACCAGAGGATTGACTTACTGTGCATTTACCCACAGCTAAATTGAAATCTCTTCTATTTCTGATAATGCTGAGTCATGAACTAAATGAAGTTTGCGTCCAGCCACAGTGGCACAAGCTGGTAAGATGCTGCACTCCACGGGCTGGCATCATGTGGGAAATTTTGTTCCATCAGAAGTCTAAAGACTGGGCACAGTGATGTGCCGTTATAACCTGGAGACTGAGGAGACTGAGACAGCAGG
>NW_006176990.1:0-327 GCF_000334495.1 Tupaia belangeri chinensis | reverse complement strand
CTCGGGAAAGTCTTCTCGGTGGTTTGGCAAATGAGAAATATAATAATGTCATTTTCCTTTGTTCTCTGTTTTCATACTTCTCTTGGAAGTGCAAAGGACAAAAACACTAAAGAGCAGGGGCAGGTGGTGGCATTGCAACTGGGCCCAAATGGGAAAGGTCCTGAGTTCGAGTCCCAGGACCTCCCCGGGCACACTAGGCATGTGTGTGCACATGCATGTGTGTGTGTGAGACCCAGACTGGCTGGGACTGGAAGTGCAGCAGACACGAGGACTCGGTTGGTGTGCTGGTCTCTCTGTCTCTCTCACAGAAGAAATAAATGAGTAATT
>NW_006176989.1:0-327 GCF_000334495.1 Tupaia belangeri chinensis | reverse complement strand
TCTTTTCAACAGATGATGCTGGAGCAAATGGACAGCCCATGTAAAACCAAAACCAAACGAAAAGAATGCAGACACTAATCTTATACCCTTTATATGAATTAACTCAAAATGGATGAGAGACCTAAATGTAAAATACAAATGCAAAATGCAATAAAAATCCTAGAATATAATGTGAAATATAAAACTATGAAAATCCTAAGAGTTAATTTAGGGGAAAATTCAGAAGACTTTGGGTTTGGTTATGTCAAAGCCAAATCATAAGTCATCAAAAAAGTGGAAGTTAAAACAATTGAGATACCAGCTAGCTCTGCACACCTGTTAGAATTC
>NW_006176988.1:0-327 GCF_000334495.1 Tupaia belangeri chinensis | reverse complement strand
ATGTTTTGCTTGTCTAAACTGTGGGGAGAAGGTGGCACATGCATCTAAGGGGTTAAAGGTCAGGATGCTGCCGGACGTCTGACAGCACACTGTCCGACTGCCCTCAGAAATTGCCCTGCCGAAAATGACAATAGTGCCAGTAGAGGGAAACCTTAGTGCAGATAGTGTCTTACTTCATCCTTCATCGCTAATAGCAATACCTGAAACTGGGTGATTTTGTTAAAAGCCATAGGTTTGCTCAGCTCATGGTCTGGAGGTCCAGGAATCAGAGTCCAACTTCTGGTGAGGCTACAACGTGGAACAGGGCAGAATCCTTTTCCTTTTTTT
>NW_006176987.1:0-327 GCF_000334495.1 Tupaia belangeri chinensis | reverse complement strand
CTTCCTCTCCTGTCAGGCTCCTTCGCCAAGGTTGCGCGGACGGGAAGCCGGGTGGGGACTGGCCGGCACCCCGCAGTGTCCCAGAGCGTCCAGGGCTCTCGGGGCTCTCCGGACGCTCTGTTTCTGCAGGTGTCAAGGTCTCCCCACACCCCGACTGCAGGGCTGTTCAGAAACGTTCTTTCCCAAGGCGATCGACTCCTGGCTTCCCCTCCCGAGGCCTCACAGCGCTCTGCCTTTCTCGGGCGTGCGTTGTCCGCAGTCTCCCTCCCGCAGTTCCAGGAGTCCACGTCCGCGTCTCTCCTCTGCTCGCTGGTCCTTCCCGTCCTT
>NW_006176986.1:0-327 GCF_000334495.1 Tupaia belangeri chinensis | reverse complement strand
AGAGAGAGAGTCGCCATCAAGGGGCAGAGGGTGAAAACAGGACACACGGCGACGACTCTCGCCTGGGGGCTGCGGCCTGCTGTGTGGGTCTTCTCATGTGGCTTACAAACCAAACCAGCGTATCCCCTTTAACCGGTATTTCCCACGCTCTGGGGCGGGGCCTCTACCTCAAACCCGAGCCGGCACGATGACTCAGGACAAGCAGAAATCGAGCCCCCCTGACCCAATCCTACCCAATGCGCTCTGAAACATGAAGGTTTCGGATTTGGGATCTTTTTGGATTTGGGAGTGTTTGCATCTACATGCTGAGATGTGTAGGGGAAGGGG
>NW_006176985.1:0-326 GCF_000334495.1 Tupaia belangeri chinensis | reverse complement strand
CCCTGTAGGTCGGACTCTCACCACTAAAGGGTACCTGAGATCTTAACTCTCACGATAATGAACAGTGACAGGACTCCGAGGGATTCTCTGTACATTGTTCCCCATGATGCCCTTAAATAAACATGGGGAGGCTGAGCTTAAAACAAATGGGGAATCTCGTGCAATCCTGGTGCACACTGGAGCCACCTTATCCACACTAAACCCCACCCACTTTATTAGGGCCAACAAGACTCTCAGAGTAAAATGGAAATGTCAGTGGTGGGGATTTCAAATCAAGTTCAAGAGGGTCCCCTAACTGAACCCATTCAATTGACTTTAGGGCCATT
>NW_006176984.1:0-326 GCF_000334495.1 Tupaia belangeri chinensis | reverse complement strand
TGATGCCAGAAAAATCAGGTCCGTGATGGTGAAAGCTACAGGGGTCAATAGCAGCTATGCTGGGTTGTTGGTTTCCTCAGCCACAGAAGATGCAGAACAAGTCTCTGGGATCCACAGCTGTGAATGCCGATGGTCCCTCAGTTGTGAAAGGTATGGGGAAAGCCTGGTGTCCATGAAGGGTATTGAGGCTTTGGCAGAGATGTCTCATAAAATCTTTGTCAAGTAGGCAGCAGGGAGTCACAGTGATTCCCATCTTGTGTCTGATGCTGATAAAACCTGTTCTTCTTTCTGTTTCTCATGTTATTCTGGCCTCCCCAGAGGTCATT
>NW_006176983.1:0-326 GCF_000334495.1 Tupaia belangeri chinensis | reverse complement strand
GCCAACTGCTGGTCAAGACCTTTTTGACAAAGAAAAGTTATAATAATGTCCTAACGGACCATTTTTGGAACATGTGATGAAGATTTAAGGGAATGAAAAATGGTTTGTAAATAGACAAATATTTGTAAGAATTTGACGTAAAGTGGGTCTGTAAGTTAATGAAATAGGCAAGACATCCACATAAGTGACACTGGTACTTTTGGTAGAGAAGAGAAAATTTCAGTTTGATAACAAGTTCACACAAATTAGCAAAATAAAACCCACAGAGTCAAAGTTCAAAGATATATGTATGAGTATTAGGCCAGCAGGTGGTGTGGTGGTTAAGG
>NW_006176982.1:0-326 GCF_000334495.1 Tupaia belangeri chinensis | reverse complement strand
ACACCACACAAGCCAATGATTACACTTAAATTACTAAATATGAAACAATATCTGGACTTATACTTGATATAATAAATTAGGGAGTACCTAGTACCATCTATAAAATATTTTTGTTTTTAAAATGAGATCTTTATTTAACCAAGGCTTCAGATCTAATTACCAGTTTACAAGGTTAGCATAACCAATTAAAAGTCACAGTAGAGCAGTTGCCTAAATTAATAAAGTGGGAAATTTTACAGTGGAAATGACCTGGTTTATCTCAGAAATTAGTATTTCCAAAACGAGATATGCAATTAAAGTCTTTGACTTGGGACCAGCAGTTAGCA
>NW_006176981.1:0-326 GCF_000334495.1 Tupaia belangeri chinensis | reverse complement strand
GCTCTCCTCATACATTAGAAAGAAAAAGAGCTGAATTTCAGAATTGGTGATACCAGTGAGTTTTCTTTGGCTTTCTGGTATTTTTGACCTGATAAAAAATTACTTCAAGTTTTAAAATATCAGAATGGAAAAGTACAGTCTTCAGAGTTTATTCAATGATCTTTCCTCCTTCCAAATAAAGCTCCTCCTCTTTCTGCAGATCCTTCCTGGTAAAAATGAAATCTCTTTCTATACCCTCCAATTTCCAATCATGCCTTCTAAAACGTAGTGCCCAATTAAAAGATGAGTATTTTGCCACAAATACTAGGAACATTTTTAGATACGTA
>NW_006176980.1:0-326 GCF_000334495.1 Tupaia belangeri chinensis | reverse complement strand
TATGCTAACTGCTGGTCCCATGAATGAATAAATTTTTAATAAAATCTTTTAAAAAATGATATGAACAACAATTTGAAGTTCAAAATAGAAGAACCAATCATTGAAAAACTTTATTAATCCTAGATGAAAGAACAAACCAAAGCATGTGACATATCACAAATAAAAAAATTATTATCAAATTTCATAGCAAAAAGAAACTTATGTGATAATGTAATACATTTCCATCATATAAGAGCAGAACAAAGAGGTGCTAGCTTTCTTGAGAGTTATAATTGTATCATGAAAATAGTAAATATTATTGCAGTTACAAAGATTATATTTCAATT
>NW_006176979.1:0-326 GCF_000334495.1 Tupaia belangeri chinensis | reverse complement strand
CATCTATGTGTTACATAAATAAGACAAGTTAAAAATATTGGTGTTGGGGCTGATGATGGAGCGGTGGTAAAGTGCAGTGCTTTGTGATGCTGGTTCACATAGGAAGGTTCTGGGTTCATGTCCGGATACATCCCTGAGTATGCCGGATATGTGCCTGCCTATCATCCAGGGGTGGCTAAAGCTGAGGAAGGAATGTGCTGCCTACACTTTGTTAGGCCTATCTCTTTATCTCTTCCTCTCTCTATCTGTTTCTCCCACTCACTTATAGAGGAAATAAATAAGTAAAACCATATACTTTTTAAATCTATTTATTTATTTATTTATTT
>NW_006176978.1:0-326 GCF_000334495.1 Tupaia belangeri chinensis | reverse complement strand
GTACTTTCATCTTATTAGCATGGCCTTACTTGTCCTGAAGTCTCCTATCTGTGCCAATAATTGGATTGCTTTTTGCAGAAAATTCCTGAGAGCTTCATCAGTTTGTCAATGAGAAATGACACTATATTTCCCAAGATTTTTTTATACATTAACTCAAAATCCCTACCTCATCTCCATCAAACCTGGACTCTTGTGTTGTAATCCTCACCCAGTTCTTGGTAAGCCTTGCTCCCTCCATGGCTATGCCAATGGGCTGTGCCATGCACTCCCACCTCACCCTCTCACACATGCTCAACTCACCCTCTCACACACTCCCACCTAATCTC
>NW_006176977.1:0-326 GCF_000334495.1 Tupaia belangeri chinensis | reverse complement strand
AAAAGATATGCAGACTTTCAAACATCTGTATTTTTAAATCAGACTAGCAAAAATGTAAAAGACCGATACTGTCTACTGTTGTGAGAAGAACAATATTCTCAGGCATCATTTGATGTTATAATAAATTAGGACAATACTCCTGGAGGGTAATTTGGTCATATCTATTTACTTTTTAAACCAATATAAAATGAATATATGTAACACTGACCATTGCCAAGTATACAAATTCAGTTATTTTTAGTATATTCAAAATGTTCTGCAACCATCACAACTATCTGATCCCAAAGGATTTCAATCACCCCAAAACACACCCTGTACCTCTAGGA
>NW_006176976.1:0-326 GCF_000334495.1 Tupaia belangeri chinensis | reverse complement strand
ATATATATATACACACAACTAAATACTGGGAAATACATTAACAGGAAGTTGAGTTTGGGTTGGATTTGTAAAATGTAGTTGTTAAGAATCACAATACTCACATTAGAGTGTCCAAGTTCACATTCCAGCTTCACCACTCACAAGTATGGGGCCAAGGGCAAATTACTTAACTTTTTAAAGCTGCCATTTCCTTAATTCCTTAGAAATTACTACAATATGTACCTACATCATTAAGTCAAAATTTAGCCAAGTTCCAGGCCCTCAGTGAGACTGCAATAAATATGAGGAGTTATATAATAAGTTTACACACACACACACACACACAC
>NW_006176975.1:0-326 GCF_000334495.1 Tupaia belangeri chinensis | reverse complement strand
ATTGTAGATGGGACTGTCAGCTATCCTAAGGGCTTTGGTGTTGCTTTGGTGTCGATGGTCTTGGTCTTGAGCATGGTTAATTTAGCTCTTACAGATTCTCTTCCTTCTGTAAGCATTTTGAGCCCTGCTGCATACATTAATCAGATGTGAGTAGGGCTTGGGGTTTCGTTTACAAATGGAATAAAGTGAGGGAAGAGAGAAGGAAACATTTTTCCTTTGAAAACACCAGATATGACTTGCAATACAATGGATCCAGAAATTGTCTACATGGGTCAGCAGGTGATGTGGTGGTTGGGGCACACTCAGTGACTCCTAGGTTTGAGTCC
>NW_006176974.1:0-326 GCF_000334495.1 Tupaia belangeri chinensis | reverse complement strand
AATTCTGATTCTGATCGTTCCCTGGGTTAGAATTTACTTACCTAACCCACAGGTCAGGTCACCTTCTCAGGAGCACTAAGATTGGAGGGTGACAAAACAGATTTCTTGTAGAAAGTTCAAAACGTCTATGTATATGTGTATGTATATGGGGCTGCCACGCAGTCGGAAAGAGACTTTTTCAGGGTTAAAATCCGATCATAGAAATGAGACATTTCTCCTTTGGTTGGGAAACCATATACCTGTAGCTAAAGGTACCGCTGCAGAAACACTGTTTGTCTTTGGGCTCCTCTCTGCGATTGTTTCTCTTTAGCCCCCAGGTTGGGGGG
>NW_006176973.1:0-326 GCF_000334495.1 Tupaia belangeri chinensis | reverse complement strand
AATTCTTTCTACATAATAGTCCTGTTTATTTCATGTAAATCATCTCTATGTAGATATTCTGAACTTACTACTCTTCCCTTAATTTCTCCCCTGAGATTCAGATTTCTGGGTCTGATGTTGATTAATCCTCTCCATTTGGCTACCTAATAGACATTTTGATTCAATCTCAACACTTACCCTTAACACTCCCTTTTCTCTCATCCTCTGCCCAATCAATTAGCAAACCTTCTGCATTCCACTTCTAAAATACATGAAGAATGGTGCCACATGGTAGAGCTGCAGTAACACAGCTGGGCCCCCACGAATGGTCCTTTGAGTCCAGGGAG
>NW_006176972.1:0-326 GCF_000334495.1 Tupaia belangeri chinensis | reverse complement strand
AAAAAAATTATTGCTTTTTATTGGTGGTTTCAAAGCAATCATGCTCACTATAAAACATTCTAATAGTATATTAATAAAGAATGTAAAAAGCAAAAGTGTCTTATATTCTCATACTCCAAATATAGCTATTATTATTTGATACCTTTTTCTCCAAATACTTTTCTTTGCATTGTAACTCATCTAGTTTTTGGAAGTAAAAACAGTTTCAGAAACATATCTTATTCATCTACTTTAATGACGTGAAATAACATTATTAGTCTAGTACCTAAATATATATTTAGAGGTTTAAATATATAATAGAGGGTTAAACTTTCTGCCAGAATTAA
>NW_006176971.1:0-326 GCF_000334495.1 Tupaia belangeri chinensis | reverse complement strand
AAAAAAAAAAAAAAAAGGAAAATAGATTAACTTCCTAATTTCTTTCTTATATACTTTTGATAAGCTTGCTTATGTAAACCCAAACAGTCTATAGAATCAAGACAGGTATTACTAAAGTGGGGGAAATTTTTTAATAGAAAAATAATTTCAGATAGAATTCTAACAGTCATAAATTCAAAAATTCAAATTGTGGCCTCAAACAAAGTTTGTGAGCAGAAAATCACTTATACCAGAAATACTTTGGTTATGCACAGTTCTTGTTATTCCTCCTAAACATGGCAGGGGCTACTAGAATCAGTCACGTTACGCACAGTTAATGCTAACTT
>NW_006176970.1:0-326 GCF_000334495.1 Tupaia belangeri chinensis | reverse complement strand
CCAGTTGAATTGATTCCCTACTTGATTTCCTGTTATTGATGCCTGATGGGAAAACTGCAAATACACCGACAGTTTGGGTCACCTGGCTTCTCACATCCTTGCATCTCAGACTGACTTCACAGCTCTGCCCACCCCAGCTTTCCAGGGATCTTTCTACCGTGTTCCCCTGCACTGCGCTGCCTTCTAGCACTCAACCTCACAGGCACTTTAGGAAGTCAACACCATTATACCCATTTTAGAGAGAGGAGTACCAAGGCACAGAGGCAAAATGAGCCCAAGATCATAGAACTAGTGAGCTGCTGTGCTGGGATTCATAGCTGGGTCTG
>NW_006176969.1:0-326 GCF_000334495.1 Tupaia belangeri chinensis | reverse complement strand
TTTGTTTATACTGTTTTCAAGTTCTTCTGTTTTCCTGATGAGTTATGCCTAATCATACTGTCTGTTATTGAAAGTGGGCCAATGAAGTCTACAACTATTGTAGACTTGTATTTTGGGGCTCTATTATTAGGTGCATATGTGTTTATAATTGATCTGTCTTCTTGGTGGATGCATTTCTTTATTATTTTTTAAAATGTCATTATTTGCCTCTAGTAATAATTTTATCTTAAAATCTATTTTATTCTGATATTAGTATCACCATTTCAGATCTCTTTTGGATACTGTTAGCATTATGGGCCTTTTTACATCTTATTTTCAGATGACTT
>NW_006176968.1:0-326 GCF_000334495.1 Tupaia belangeri chinensis | reverse complement strand
TGGCCGGCCCTCTGCCGCCTGCTGCCACCCGTACGTAACCGGCCGTCCCCACCGGCATTTAGGAAGTTCCAAAGTTCCTCTTTCTGACCAGGGCTGGTGAGCAGCCACTGGCTAAGCCCATGTCCCATTCCCTAATCATTAACTTGGGACAACTTAGGGCAGGTTCCTGCAGGCAAGTGACATTTCTAGGCCAGAGGCTTTGGGGAACTTTGACAGGGCGCACGTGCATTCACCACAGAGAGACGGAGAGAGGGGCAGTAAGAAGTCATCCCCCAGGGGGAGATGGCCACATCAAGATCCCTTCTCCATTTTCTTCTTGGGATTTT
>NW_006176967.1:0-326 GCF_000334495.1 Tupaia belangeri chinensis | reverse complement strand
CTGGGGAATCCTGAATTTTCTTTACAAAGAAACTTTAGAAGTTTTAGATCTTAACTCCAAGTCTAATCAAACATGGTAGTCCCATCAGGTTGATGTAGCTCCTGCATGGCCAGAAGTTAACAGGTGAAAGATCTATCTCAGGCAATCTATAGGAAAACCCAAAGCTTTTCAAAAATAATGGAGGCCCTGTGGATCTGAAGCATCCTCAATGAGGGAGATTATAGGAAAAGATACAAAGAGGAAAGTATTTACATTTTGAGAATAATCTCTCCCTCCAAACTGAAAATAAAGTATTTATTTCCTAGAACAGAAGGACAGCATTTCAG
>NW_006176966.1:0-326 GCF_000334495.1 Tupaia belangeri chinensis | reverse complement strand
GCATATAAGGACATGAGAGAAGAGGAGACTGGCGTTGGGCTTGGGAGAGTTGAAAGCATTGTTTAGGGTGTTAGGCGCCTAGCGCAGGTTAACACATTTTGGGTTTTGTTTTACCTCGAAACTACAAATAATTAATTTACCTTTTCAGCTATTGCCTCTATTGAGTACTAGAATGAACATATTTTGAATTTGTAGAACTTAAGTTTTTTGTCCAGATTAGTCTTTCTTTAAGGCAGGGGTGGGCAGCAGATGGTGTAGCAGTTTCCTCGCTGGAGTCCCACAAAGCTGTCTGCACTTCAAGTCCTGGACCTGATAACTTGAAAATC
>NW_006176965.1:0-326 GCF_000334495.1 Tupaia belangeri chinensis | reverse complement strand
TGTTAAACTATACATTGACAAACCCTTCTCCAGTTCACCTTTTCCCCGAGACTTCTTTCAGTTTATAGTTGTAACTTACGTTCATGGCTCACATTTATAACACACTCCAGCATTGATGCTTCCCAATTTACTTCCTCCTATGGATTCACTTAGAGGTTGCCCTGTTCCTGGGGCCTTTGGGGAGGGAGTAACAGGGAAAGTCATGCAGGCACCCTTCCACCCACCCCTTAGAGTGGGCTCTGGGGAAACCTCCACTGAGGAGTGGAGAGCCTTGTAGATCAGTCACAGAGCCCAGTCCTCTTGAGATTTGGAGCCTACTTTGACCT
>NW_006176964.1:0-326 GCF_000334495.1 Tupaia belangeri chinensis | reverse complement strand
GGCTATTCTTAAATATGGCTTTTATCTGGTTGAAAACCAACTAATTTTAAGATTCTTAAGGGCTGTTTTTGAGACACATTTGCTCCCTCATCATAGGGGTTTGCCTCTGAATCTAGCCAAGGCGAGGAACATGATTGGGACAACACAGCAGTAAATGAGTGAAAGGATGGGCTTCCCTCTCTTACCTAGCACTGGTCAGCTGATTTTTCTAAAGCTCAACTGTATCCCGGGCAAGTGGGAAATAATCAAGTTTCTTTTTAACTTTTGCTGTCAGGCATGTGTGCTCACCCGAGACAGAGTGAGAAATCATCCCCTGGGGAGATGGC
>NW_006176963.1:0-326 GCF_000334495.1 Tupaia belangeri chinensis | reverse complement strand
TAAGCAAGGATATGGACACACAATATAAACAGCTGTAAATAACAATGAAATGTACGTGTGGGGGGAACAAAGGCATACTCAAGAAAGTTAAGTTGTTAGCAACTTAAAATAGACTGCTATAGCTGTAAGAGGTTGTATGTACACCTCACGGTAAGCATATAGATAAGACCTGTCATATCTACAGAGATAAGGAGAAGGGAATCATCAAATCACAAAGGAAAATAACAAGCAAAAAAAAGGGACTACAAAACTCATAAAAGTAACCCCCAAAATGGCAATACCAGAGTTCTTAACTATCAAATATGTAGAATTGCCCAATCAAAAGA
>NW_006176962.1:0-326 GCF_000334495.1 Tupaia belangeri chinensis | reverse complement strand
CCTGCTCTGGATGACGAGGAGTGTCCATGCTGTCTAGCTGCAGCTGACAGTACCTGGGGGGGACCCAGTGAGAGTTTAGGGGTCACCGGGAGGGCGGGACCATGGAGGGCCTGGCTGGGGGGCTGGAGTCCTGGCTGGGTGAGGAGGGGTGAGGTAGGAAAGGGGAGAATATGGGGTCGAGGAGGGGCTGGTCCGTGTCTGCATGAGGCCACAAAAGCTGCTGGGAGATCCTGACCCCAAGCAGGGGGAGTCCCATCTGGCAGGCCCTCACACCCCCACACAGGCGCAAGCAGAGCTGGTCTCTAGAGGGGAGACCCAGGCACCCC
>NW_006176961.1:0-326 GCF_000334495.1 Tupaia belangeri chinensis | reverse complement strand
TAAAAACTCTAAAAAGTATGTCTTAAAATCCATCCATCCATCCAGCTTTTTCAAATGAGGGAACTAAGGTACAAAGAGGCCAAGAGACTGTGTAACTGGCATATACATGCTCTGCTTTCCTCAGTACTGATTTTGGCTGGGCAATCAAAGGCATGAAAAAAGTTACACTCAAATTAGCATTGTTCTGGGAGCCCAGTGATACTGCTCTGATATATGAACGGTTCTTAAAACTCCACTTTGGAATTTATCCTGCCCACATGAGGAGTTCCTAACTGCTCAAATGTGTGCAACACAGAGCTGCAAAGAAAGAAGTCTAACCCTGTCCT
>NW_006176960.1:0-326 GCF_000334495.1 Tupaia belangeri chinensis | reverse complement strand
AGAAAACATTCTTGTTTCAAGGAAATACACATTGAAATATTTATAACTAGTGGAGCAACCTGTCTGCAATTATTCTCAAGTGTGTGAGAAAGAAAGAACTTCTAATCTAGATCATATATGTTAAAACAGCAAAATAAATGAACTTTATACAAGACACTGTGAGAAACTTCCCCAAATGACCATGTTGAGGAGGAAGAGGGAAAAGGTTGGAGATTTGAGTAACTACTCTGATATCCTTAGTGTTTGTAATCTCTCATTCTCAACCAAAAGGAATAAATGGAGAAGAGTGGGACCACCTGCGTATGCTTCCACAGTAAAGATCGCCC
>NW_006176959.1:0-326 GCF_000334495.1 Tupaia belangeri chinensis | reverse complement strand
GTTTTTAGGGAGATATTTTCCTAGGACCTCTTTGAATTGATATCCTGGCAACTAGGATCTAAAGAAAAAGATAGGCCTGGATTCAGAGCACAAAGGCCAGGCGTGAGCATGTCCCAAACTACAAGCTAGGGCAACATGCAGTGTCAGGTGAGTGGCACGAGTGACTGGGGTGTCACAGGTCAACAAGATTCCTCCGGGGACGAGTAGAGAAGACTGGCAGGAGGAAGCTCAGACTGGAAAGATGAAGGCAAAGAATTTCTGGGATCCAGTCAGAAACAAAATCAGAATGAGTTATGAGGATGATCCCACTTCTCATTCTTCTCAGA
>NW_006176958.1:0-326 GCF_000334495.1 Tupaia belangeri chinensis | reverse complement strand
CATTACACTAACTGCTGGTCCCAGAACGTGTTTTATCTCATTTCCTTATTTTAGTAATGGCCCAGGTCAAAAAATCTAGAATTCCTCTTATACTCCACCATCTCCACTCACCAGATATTAAGTTCCTAATGCCTGTGGGTTCTATCTTTTAAACTTCTCTAAAAATCTGTCCTACCCTTTGCAGTGTTTTGGTCCAACTGCTTGTAGCTTCTGATCTCAACTATTAAAATATCCTTCTAGGGCCAGCTGGTGCCATGGTGGTTAAGGTGACATGGCTCACTGTGTGGTTCTAATCCTAGATCCAGTAGCTTGAAAAACATGTCAGG
>NW_006176957.1:0-326 GCF_000334495.1 Tupaia belangeri chinensis | reverse complement strand
ATTGACTTTTCTGTAATTGCTAACGCCATGCTGTCAATACAGAAGTGAATGTTTCAGAAAACACACACTTATTTGAAATGGCTGTCAATGTTTTACCCCCAAGCTCCCTGGTACAGCAAAGGGACACACACTTGGCAAGTTCGTTACTTGTATCACTGGGGATAAAGTGAGGTGAATTACTTTCACAGAAATGTAACTGTCTTTCTTCAAAAGAAAGTAGGTTCGTATTGTAAGTAAGGTTAGAAGGCACAGATGGTTACTTGTGGCTTATGCTAACTTTTCTCACCAATACTCTTCTCAGACTTGAGTTGTGTGTTTTTGTTTTT
>NW_006176956.1:0-326 GCF_000334495.1 Tupaia belangeri chinensis | reverse complement strand
TTAAACACCATGCCACCTGCCGGCCCCTATTTAATGCAATTTCAAAGAGCTGAATGCTCTGATTCTCTTATTAAAACACACTATTTACAGGATTCTCTACAGTGACTCCTCTGGTAGTTACAACATCTAAATCCTATAGGGTCACGGTGTTCCAGCGTGGGGCCCATCCGTGGAGAGCCTAACTCAGTAAGGCTGTTTTTTTAAATGAAGCTTCACGGATAATGTTGTGGCCCAGGACTGACTCTCAGTTGGTGAATTTAAAAAATATATATATTTTTTACTTCACTTTATTTATTTATAATTTGACCAGAGATGGACAGAGTGAG
>NW_006176955.1:0-326 GCF_000334495.1 Tupaia belangeri chinensis | reverse complement strand
AAAAAATAGTCCAACAGTGGTAGGTTCATACACTAGCAGTCAGAGCAACCACCAGGGCCTGGGACAACATCCTGGCTTCCCTTTGGGTTACAGGTTACAGGTCTTCCATCTCTGTGAAAGCATTTCTTCTTGAAATATCCCTTTTCAGATATCCTTTGGGGCAAGACAGCATTGCCTGTGAGAGGTTTGCAGAAGTCTGGCATCAATCCCATTGCAGGGGGAGGGAGGGTGGTGATCAGTGGAACTTGTGAGCTCATCCACCTTTAAAAGCCTCCTTACCTCTTCACAAAAGGCTTTAGTCCCCTTTAATGATTATACTGACAAAA
>NW_006176954.1:0-326 GCF_000334495.1 Tupaia belangeri chinensis | reverse complement strand
CTGAACTGCAGTGCTGGAAACCACATAGTTAGCCATGGGTTGGGATCCCCGAGTTGGCTTGGAATCAGGCTGGGTGCACGTGCATGTGTGCCCTGAATCCTGACCAGTGGGAGGGCTGGGCGGAGGGAATCCTGGCCCCATGAGAACCCTGTCGAGGGTGCATCCCTCTCTTCTGGCTCTCATGTGCACACACGTCCTTTCTGTCATGAATAAAATAAACAATTATGTCAATGATTATTGTGCTCAGTGGAAAGGGTGCTGGCCTGGGGGAGGGTCTTGGGCAGCGCTGGTCCTGGTTTTGCCGTCATGCTGTGACCTTGGGACCC
>NW_006176953.1:0-326 GCF_000334495.1 Tupaia belangeri chinensis | reverse complement strand
AAGTATACAAAAAATATAGACAAATCTAACAACCATCTAAGAAATCACCACAAAGTTTATGAAATATAAGCTTACAAATAGAAGTAAAGTCTCTTGAATAACTCTCTTTTCTGCTTACTGAGAGGTAACCATTAATCTAATTTTATTCAGATTCACATGCATATTTTATATTTTCAAACTCACATGCATATTTATATTTTCAAAACAAGTACAAACATTCATAAACAAAATATACCATTAAAAATTTGATCTAAAAGGTATCTCACTATAGGTAGCTTTTGTTCATACATTTAAACTTGGCATTGTGTGTGTGTGTGTGTGTGTGT
>NW_006176952.1:0-326 GCF_000334495.1 Tupaia belangeri chinensis | reverse complement strand
ATCCATGTCTCCATCATTCTCAGAGAAGGAAGCTTCTGGAAGGACAAGATCGCCAAGCCCCACATCATTTCTTGCAAGGTGACCCCCTGCTATGGCTCTGTTCTGATACACTCTAGTACTGCCCCAAGATTCTCAGAGTTATTCGTGTTGTCTCAGCCCTTGCATCCTAGAATTGCTGCTGGTGCCAGTATGGACTACTTTACACATCAGTCAAGAACAGCACTGCTACCCAAAACAACTTTGTCCAGGTCACCTTTGATGCCATCTCCAAAGTTGCAGATATTTCACACACCTCTGAAGAGAAATTGTGCATTGTGCTCATCAAG
>NW_006176951.1:0-326 GCF_000334495.1 Tupaia belangeri chinensis | reverse complement strand
CCACCACACCACCTGCCAGCCCCATCAGCTAACAATTTTAAACAAAAGCTATAGTCCAACTCACTCAACAAGGCGTTATTTTTGGAAGGTTAAGTATCGGAGGAGTGAGAGCTCTTTAAGGCCGCTCTACTCAACATGCCGGGGTGTGAAGGAAATGCCGCACTCAGAGATGACCCCTTCTCGGCCTCTTCAAGCCTCACTCTCATTCTAGTTCCTCTAAAATGACCACACCACATGCTTTGTCATAAAATGGACTTTGTTAATTTTATCGTTTTAGTTTTACTATTAGGCTGCGTGCACTCACTGGAGAGAGACAGAAAAAGTGA
>NW_006176950.1:0-326 GCF_000334495.1 Tupaia belangeri chinensis | reverse complement strand
CTATCTTATTAGTGCATAAGGGACTGATCTCACTGCTAACACCATTCCACCTTAGCTGTGGTCATTCATGGACATTTAGATTACTTTCAGTCTTGTCCTTGATGTCATACTAGAACTGTAAATCATTTCCTATCATACAAGAATTCAGGACATGTTTCTACAGTAGTAGGATTGATAGGTCAAAAGGCACATGTCTTTTATTTTACAATTACAATATAAATTTAGTACAAAAACTTCTTGAAATTCATACTTAGTTTTCCTATCACACATATTTCCATGAGCTTTTCTTTTCCTGATACACTTTTTTAACTTGCATTCATTCTCTA
>NW_006176949.1:0-326 GCF_000334495.1 Tupaia belangeri chinensis | reverse complement strand
CTCACTTTCCCTCTCTCTGTTTTTCTCTGGCTCACTGCAGCAAAAAAAAAAAAAATCTAAGAATCAAAACAAAACACTCACATATACATCATCCTCTACAGCTAAAAGCAGGTTAATACAGTTAGATTCCAAGAACTGACTGCCTGAGTTTGAGAATCAGCTCTCCAGTTTGCTAGCTGTGTGTATCATCCTGGGCTACATTTTTATCTCTCTGGGTGTTTGGTTCCTGATCTATAAAATGGAGATAATAATGGCCCTACCTGCCAGTGTTGTTATCATGATTGTATAAAATAAGTCTTTGTAAAGTACCTCCCCGTATGTCTTTT
>NW_006176948.1:0-326 GCF_000334495.1 Tupaia belangeri chinensis | reverse complement strand
TCTGCCTTTGAGTAAGTATGGTGGGTCTACCTAGGATAAAATGGCAGCTGAATCTGCCATTTTATGAGCTGAATCTCTTAACACATGACCTTCAAAGAAGGTCATGAAAAATACACATTTTGTATAAAAACTATGCATTGATTGACTAAAGTTTTTACACCCAAAGTTGTACTTTGATTCATTTATTTCCCTGAGCTTTCTGAAATCGTCTCGTATATGTCACAACTCTGGGGTTAACAAAGAGTAAAAAATTACCACTTACATCCCTGCCCTTGTAACAAGCAAAGATCAGGGACCAGCAATTGCTATAATGGCTATGTCGCTGG
>NW_006176947.1:0-326 GCF_000334495.1 Tupaia belangeri chinensis | reverse complement strand
TTATTTATTTCTTCTGAGAGAGAGACAGGCAGGCAGGCAGACAGCCCCTCCCCACTGGCAGCCTCAACTAGCCCGGACCATGGGACGTGCCCCCGCCTGCACAGGGAGGTTCCAGGACGCGAGTCCTGGCCCTTTGCACACGGCTTCAGTGTCACAGGGCATTACGTTACCGCGGCACCACCGCAGCAGGCCACCCTTGCCAGTTTCAGCTGGCGTGAAGCTCAACCGGCGAGAGCCTTCACTTGCCAGCTCTGGCGGGCAGCCCTGACGCCACGCCGAGATCTCAATGGAATGCGAGTGGAAGAGATCGCACAGATTCTGGGCCC
>NW_006176946.1:0-326 GCF_000334495.1 Tupaia belangeri chinensis | reverse complement strand
AGGTGAGATTTCTTCCATGGGTACGTGCTCACCAAGTAAATAAACGGGTTATTTCTAGAAGCGAGATCATCACATAAAATGCATAGAGAAAGCATAAGCAGCTTGCTGAAACTGGCTTCCAGAGTGTGTGTGAGAAAAGACAGAATGAAAACAGAAAAATGTGGACAGACTCCAGATATCTATGTGCTGAGAAGTTTGGGTTTTACCCTATTTATTAAGTCGTAGGAGATTAAGCATGGAAGTTATATTTAAAGGTCTACCTTTGGAAGGAATTTGGGAAATTTTTCAGAGGAAACTTAAAACTGTAGACAAAAAAAAAAAAAAAA
>NW_006176945.1:0-326 GCF_000334495.1 Tupaia belangeri chinensis | reverse complement strand
CCCTGGCGGTTCAAATCTCCAAAATGAATGAAAAAATAACAAATACATAAGTAGAAAGGGACACGTGGGGCATACTAGACACCATTAAGTGCCTGAATATTCATGCAATGAATATTTCAGAATACGAAGAGAAGATAAGGGCATAGAAAATGTCTTTCAAGAAATGTTTATCATAAAAGTTTCTAGTGACAGCACGTGGCATAGTGATTAAGGCTCTGGAATCCCTTACGACTGACTTGAGTTAAAGAACTTGACCTGGTTACTTGAAACTCACACTGGATACATGTGCACGCGTGCCCAAAATTCTAAGAGAAAAGGGATTGTGG
>NW_006176944.1:0-326 GCF_000334495.1 Tupaia belangeri chinensis | reverse complement strand
CCATCACAGACGACCTTAACTGACAGGCTGTGAAGAAGATTCTTGTGCTGTGATAGTGAATGTGTGTAAACCGACCAGAGTCCCTTTGGAGCAGTGATGCTGAAGCCGCCATGGGCATGCTAGCCACGTGAGAACCTTGGTAAACACTGGTACATCCGGAGGGGGGCCTGAGAGTCCCCATTTCTCACTAGCCTGCAAGTAACACCGACGGGGCTGGTCTTGGACCGCATTCTGCTCAGCAAAGATCTGGAAAACGACAGCTGTGTTGGTCAGTCAGTTCTACTGTTACTCTTTGATAGGCTTATCATTTGGTAAAAAAAAAAAAA
>NW_006176943.1:0-326 GCF_000334495.1 Tupaia belangeri chinensis | reverse complement strand
ACATCATGACTTTCCCAACAACCTAATATTTCATGTTTGTTTGGTGATCGGTTGTTTCGAACTTGGAATGTGTGGTCCCATAGAGACATAATTTTAAATGGTCATTCAGCTTCCAGATCAGCCTAGAAAAATCCTAATTAGCCCCCACAGTGGACTAATAAAAGTTCTAGAAATGGGATAATAGTGCTAGAAATGGTGAAGACAGATCCCCTCGGATATGAAAGGCCAAGACTGCTTTACACCCTGTTTTCCCTGGAGAGGTCAAGTGACTACCTGTGCAGTGCTGCCTCTTGCCTTCATTTCTTATTTATTTATTTATTTATTTA
>NW_006176942.1:0-326 GCF_000334495.1 Tupaia belangeri chinensis | reverse complement strand
GACTGTGCCATCTGCTGGCCCCTAAATATTGATTTTCTTTTGAAACTATTCATTGAACTCCAGACTCTCTTTGGGTTTCACCAGCTTTTATGTGAATATGTTCTTTTTCTTATGAGGTCGTCCGGACTGCTCGTAGTTATCATGCCTGCCTGGTCTTGCTTCTGCCTTTCCTTGCTGTTTACATGTTCAGTCTTAAGCAGTACTGGCCAAGAATCTTGTAGAACACCCCCTAAGGTCGATGGTTGCTTTTCTTGCTTACCGGGGTTATGACATTTTAGAAAGACTACCGCAGAAGTGGAGAACCTTCTGGGACATCGCGAGGCACG
>NW_006176941.1:0-326 GCF_000334495.1 Tupaia belangeri chinensis | reverse complement strand
CCCTGTGTGCTTGCCTCGGCACGAGAGCTCTCAGAATAAGGAGCTGGAAGCAGCAGTGTCACCTGAGTTCAAACCCAGCCCTGCCCCTCAGTGCCACTGCGCCCTGGCCGGGGCCTTCACCTGTCCGCACCTTCGCGCTGGGAAGGCTGAATGCGTTAACACGACGAGCACCGGGAATGGTGCCCCGCCTCCGTGCCCCACCGGCCCCACCACTGCGGGCTGGCACATCGTTCCCGCACACGAGGTCCGGGGCAAGGACTGGGTCCCCGTGGCGGCCCCGCTGGCCGAAGGTGCGGCTCACTTACACAGCATCAAGATGACCTTCT
>NW_006176940.1:0-326 GCF_000334495.1 Tupaia belangeri chinensis | reverse complement strand
ATGGAGCATGATGCCCGAGGTTTCATCATGCTACTCAGAACTGTGTGCAATTTTAATTGTATAGGCTGATTATTTCAGGAATTTCCAATTAATATTTTTGGACTGTGGTTGACCACAAGTGAAAAACCACAGATGGTGAAACCACAATAAAAGGAGTCTACTGGGGGCAGCATATGGTATGGTGGTTAAGGTGCTGCAATCTGCTGTCTACGAGATAGAGATGAATCAATGAAGCAAAACATTAGTAGCTGGTGAATCTAGATGGAGGATTTACAGGTGTTCATTGCTCTAGGGCGTGTGTGCTCCCCAGAGAGAAAGCAAGAAAT
>NW_006176939.1:0-326 GCF_000334495.1 Tupaia belangeri chinensis | reverse complement strand
AGTTTTTTTTTTTTTTTTTTTTAATTTCCTTGGCTTTCCTCGAAATGTTTTCAACCTCAGAGCCAGTGCTAAGTCCCAGACACACTTTGTGAGTGTGATGGGAGCACACACTAGCAGCCTTGAACACAGATTGGCTCAGGTAGCCTGGGTCCAATCCTGCCTTGGCGAGCAAGTGACCTCACATCTCAATGCCCTGATTTTCTCATCTGTAAAATGGTAAAATCATAGCACACACCCCATTGGGTTGTTTTGAAAATTTAAAAACTTACTGTGTTGGGATCAGCAGGTGTTATGGTGGTTACGGTGCTGGACTCTCATATGGCCGA
>NW_006176938.1:0-326 GCF_000334495.1 Tupaia belangeri chinensis | reverse complement strand
GTACATGCTCCCTCTGACAAATTGAAAAAAGAAAGAATATTAAGTCTGCAATTTTGAATAACAGTACAAAACACTGGCTGGTGTTTGTCATAGTCTACTAAGTGGGGAGAAAACTGTGGTTCTGGAATATTTGTGATGTGGTAGGCACCTGCATTGTCCTCCTCTGGGCTTTAACATGAAACAATGACTTCTAGAATCTAATTGAGTCAGGATATGGCTTTATCAGAGATGTTCCATGTCACTACTGCTACAAATGGTATTTGATAAAGGTGCTCTTGTTTTTCTTTCTTGCTCTCAAACATTTTTTTCAGAGGATGGAACCAGCA
>NW_006176937.1:0-326 GCF_000334495.1 Tupaia belangeri chinensis | reverse complement strand
GCACCTGGCTCTCCTTTGTCCTGTCCAAAGCCACCTTTGGTTCCTGCCACCGTGTGCAGGTGAGGGGACCAGGGCTCCCTTGCTGCAAGGAGTCGGGAGGAAACAGCCTTGGCTTTTCTCATGGGGCTGGTCTCGGCTTACTTCCATGACGAGGGAGTCAGGAGGGCCAGGAGCTGGCTGGTGCGGAGTGCTCCGTGGTCTGATTCAACACACAGGGGAAGGGCTGTTCTCTTTGTGTTTTTAGATTTTTTTGGTTCTCAGGCCCATGTGCTTCCCAGAGAGAGACAGAGAGGGCGAGCGAGAGAGACAGAAAGCGAGAAATCACC
>NW_006176936.1:0-326 GCF_000334495.1 Tupaia belangeri chinensis | reverse complement strand
TATTTTTAACATTGTAACTAAACTATTAATATATATTCTTACTATATGCCACTTATATATCACAAGAAGTTTGTAATATGTTATAAATTTTTGAAATATCATTAAACTCAGTAAAAGTCTAAAAATATAGGTAATGTATTCTAAATCTTCAAGGATATCTTCAGTAGTATTATCATTATTATTTAGCTTTCTTATAGGGTTTGGATGCTCACCAAAGAGAGAAAGAGAGAGAGAAAAAAGAAAAGTGAAAAATCATCCCCCAAGCAGGATGACCACAACTCACCCCTTCTCCTCCCTCTTTTCTTGGGATTTTGGCCATGCATGCA
>NW_006176935.1:0-326 GCF_000334495.1 Tupaia belangeri chinensis | reverse complement strand
CTCTCTCTCTCACACACACACATACACAGGGACTCAATTACACACACAGGCCCTAAGTACGCCCTGCTGTTGACATAGAGAGACGCCCACACACATAGCACCCAGGCCTCAGGCAAGTCTGCCCCACGGGCACTCAGAGACATGCGTGTAGGCACCAGGTGCATCTTCTCCACACACCCTTGCACACTCAGCCTCGCGCACACTGGAGCCTGTCACGGAAGCACACACAGGCCCCCACAGGCTCCCAGGCCCTAGAGGCACACCCCCCACACATGTCTCAGACACTCGTGGGCAGTGGGGGGCCCTGAAAGCTGCAGGGGGTTCTT
>NW_006176934.1:0-326 GCF_000334495.1 Tupaia belangeri chinensis | reverse complement strand
GGGATCATGGTTCTGCCCTGGGGGTGTCTAAAGGGGCTGAGCGTTACCCCGGGGGTGTGAGGGGGACATGATCCTATCCTGAGGGGTTGAGGGGGTCACCTTTCTGCCCTGGGGGTGTCTAAGGAGGCTAAACCATAGTCCCCCCGGGGTCTGAGAGAGGAGATGGCCCTGTGTTCTATGTTGGGAGCGTTCCTTAGACTGGGATGGAGCCAGCACACACGTGCTCACTCTCACACACACATGCATGCACACACTTCCATAGATAGACACTCACACTCAGCTGCACGCATGTGCATGCCCACATGCATGTTTACATGCACGCACAC
>NW_006176933.1:0-326 GCF_000334495.1 Tupaia belangeri chinensis | reverse complement strand
CTGGGTGGCAGGGTGGGCTGCCTGGAGGAGGTGACCTTTGAACAAAGTCTGGAAGGAGGGGAGCGTGCAGACTCTTCACATAAGTAGGGAAACAGCATTCCAGCCAGAGGGAACAGCCAGTGCAGACACTAAGGCAGGGAGTGAGTGTGCCTGGCAGGTTCAGAGCTGCAGGAGGTCCTGCAGGGAGAGGAGAGGAGGTGGCACGGGGGTGGGGTGGAGCGTGTGCATCCTTGTGTGGACCTTGGCTTTGGCACCTGGGAGGAGGTTTCCATGGAAGACTGGGCACCGTGTTGAGGTGGGGAGGCCAAGGCTGGGTGGGGAGAAGG
>NW_006176932.1:0-326 GCF_000334495.1 Tupaia belangeri chinensis | reverse complement strand
CAACAACAGTAGGGCAAGATTTCTGAAGTTTAAAGAACAAATTACTTCAAACCTATAAATCCACAGGAATCATAGTGAAGGTGTTTTCCAACACGTGAAACTCATAAAGCTCACCTCACTCTGAGGGAGTCACGTGAGACTATATGTCATCAAAATAAGAGCGAAGTAAGAAAAGACAGATGGAGGGTATAAGAAATGGTAGAACGAAATTCGGAATTGAAGGAAAATTAACAGCAGCAGGCCTAAGAGGAAAGAATATTATCCACGAGTGGGCTCTACAAAGATGTCTTTGAAAATAATGCATTTATTCCTGGGACCAGCAGTTG
>NW_006176931.1:0-326 GCF_000334495.1 Tupaia belangeri chinensis | reverse complement strand
ACCTCTAACCCCCCAGGGCACTTCTCGTGAACTCTGAAACCTCTCCCCATCCTTCGAGATGTCCATATGCCTTCTGCTCTCCTCCAAAGTGGTAACCTCCCCACGGTTTCTGACCTTGGGCAAGTTGCTGAATCTCTCTGAAACTTAGCTCCTTGTTCCTTTAAAGTCCTCATGTGTTTGAGACCAGAACGAGAGAACGGCAGCAATAAAACATAAAGAAGTACCTAATAGGGGTCTGCAGGTGGCATGGAGGTGAGGGCGCTGGGTCTCCCACATGGCCGACTTCAAACACTCCAGCACATGTGCATGCAGGCCCAAAATCCCAA
>NW_006176930.1:0-326 GCF_000334495.1 Tupaia belangeri chinensis | reverse complement strand
ATGGCTTGGTTTTATAGTGCTTGGGTGAGCATACCTGATTTGAGTTTGGTAACAGTTCTAGGGCTGCAAGAGGTAGACAAGTATGTTGAGGAGAGGTAGACTGTAAAATCATCTCAGGAATCCAATTTGATACTATAAGATAAAAACACTGGGTAAGTTTATGGAGGAGAAACAATGTGGAATGGATAATGCAATTAAGTAGTACATTGTATCCTTTTGGAATGCATTTTGTGACAGAAAAATAAAAATGGACTTAAAATTTTATAAAGAGAAGGGTGAGCCAGTTTACATGGTAGTTAAGGCAGCTGGATCCCAAGTGGCTGACT
>NW_006176929.1:0-326 GCF_000334495.1 Tupaia belangeri chinensis | reverse complement strand
TTTAAATGTACAATGTGAGATAGCACAAAGCAAATAAGATCATTGCTATACATTATTAAACCACAAATCCAAACCAGTTTTTAAAATGCCTAGGGTGAAAATTTAGATGTCAGCTATGTTCAAATATTCACTTAATCACATCATTGAAAATTGTTACTGAGTTAGATTGAATGGTTGTCAAATGTCACTGATCTGAAAAATGATATAGTGTTCACTCTTTCTGGTGCATGATCTTAGATAAAGGGGATTCCAAAATGTTCTTTAAAACTAGTATTTTATGGGCCCTTTCAATATTCAGAAACTTAAATAGCCATATAATACGTATT
>NW_006176928.1:0-326 GCF_000334495.1 Tupaia belangeri chinensis | reverse complement strand
AAAAAGTCCCAAGAATCACAAAATCTGCAGAAGCTTGGTTAATCAAATACTGCAGTACTGATTTAATCAGTATAAAATCGAGAGAGCTTTTAGATCTGTAATAAAAATCCAAATTTGGGAAGGGCAAACTCTAAAACAGCAGCCAAGTAGAGAAGGTGGGGAGGGGGGTGAGTGAACAGGCACTTGGAACTGTGGGGACAGGGAATCGACCACTGTCAAACCAGTGTAAGTTTCTTGGTTTCTCAGGAAAACATTTTATACACCTATTTTTTCCTTCCATACTTAATTCTGTCGGTGTCCAGATATGTCTGTTCCATTTTTTGTCT
>NW_006176927.1:0-326 GCF_000334495.1 Tupaia belangeri chinensis | reverse complement strand
GTTGTGTCTCAATTTTTTCTGCTCCGCTTCTCCATCCTTGCTAGGACTTGAGAATGCACTCACATGTGCCTGGTGTGTTATTCAACTCACTTGGATAAGATTGAAACTACTCAGTCGTGTGGATCTGGCTCCCTTAGAACCCTAGGCCACAGGGCCAGCCCATCATTTGGTTAAAGCTCTATCTGTGATACCAGCTATAGTTGAGAAGCAGGGCACGGGTAATCAAGCAATCAGTTAACAATTAACTTGAGCTGAATTAAGTTTCTACAATCACTCTCATATGAATTAACAAACATAATTCCATCTACCAAGATTCCTCATTTATT
>NW_006176926.1:0-326 GCF_000334495.1 Tupaia belangeri chinensis | reverse complement strand
AAGAGGCTGGTTAGATGCCAGGCCATGTTCTTACACTTTCCAGCTGCTAAAAACATGAGCCAAATAAACTTCTGTTATAAATTACCTAGTTACAGGTATTTCTGTTTAATAATACACTAATGAAGTAAAACAAAAATCAAGCTTGATATAGTTTTTCTTATGTAGCTGTACTTGTTTTATATACTCAAAAAACTCTCTGATCTGGTCTCCATTTTATTTTATTTAACACTGCTAAAGGATTAATATAGGGCCAGTGGTGGCATAGTGCTTAAGACAGCTGGATCTTACATTGTGGCTGTGCAGTTTGAGTCCTGAACCCAACAGCT
>NW_006176925.1:0-326 GCF_000334495.1 Tupaia belangeri chinensis | reverse complement strand
AATCGCAATCTCATCAGTGCCCACAGACAGGCTGGCAAGCGGCACAGCCAACTGGCCGATCCTGAAAGCTCAGTGCTGTGCTCTGGGCTGAGGGACACGGGCACTCACAAAAGCCAGCGCGGTGCTGAGGAGTGGCGCCGACAGGCACAGTGCCGGGTTTCGAATTTCCACTCCACTCACAGTGGTATATTCACTCTCTGTGCTTCAGCTTCCTTCCTGTGTAACCTGATAGTAAGAGTACTTCTACTGGGCCAGAGGTGGTGTGGCGGCTAAAGGCGCTAGACTCCCACAGGGGCAACTGTGGTTCGAGTCCTGGCCCTGGCAGC
>NW_006176924.1:0-326 GCF_000334495.1 Tupaia belangeri chinensis | reverse complement strand
GTTCTGGGTTTGTGTCCAGAGACCTCCCTGGACATGCAGACACACATGTGTTCAGGAAGCTGTGACGCAGAGGGTGGATCATGGTGTCAAGCTCCTAAGAAAACAAGGGAGAAATAAATAAATAGACATTAAGAGAGAACACAAAACTAATGTAGAAGTAGTAACTGTGAAAAGCATCTTGTAGAGCTGAGGCGAATGAAGGGAAGAGGACAGAATAAGCTTCGAAGCTTGGAAGAGAATCCCCTGGGACTGAGACACTAACTTCTTTGGAAGAAGTGACAGCTAGCTACTTCTCTTCAGAAATGAAATGAGGCTGGTTTTGCAAA
>NW_006176923.1:0-326 GCF_000334495.1 Tupaia belangeri chinensis | reverse complement strand
AGTTGGCCATGTAGGAGCCCAGCAATGTAACTACTACAGTCCCCAACCAATATCCACTTTCTAACAGCTCTTTCTTCACTGTCGGGGAGCGTTTCTAAGGATTCTGTCCTTATTCTTCCTTCTCCATTCTTCTCTCCCAAGCTCAGGGTTTATGCCGTCATTCTGGAATTCCCCGTTAGCATCCCACCAAAAGTCTACTGACTCACATGATTTCTCATCTGCAGTAGAAGATTCACAAGGTGTAAAGTTAATTCTCAGTAGGTGCTATTAATACAAAGAATGACCATTATTTCATTACATGATAAGCTTTTTTTTTTTTTTTTTGG
>NW_006176922.1:0-326 GCF_000334495.1 Tupaia belangeri chinensis | reverse complement strand
TCTCAAATTCATATTTTAATACGGTTCCATGAAGTGCATGATCTCCTACCTATCTTTCATGTTCTTTATTCCTTCCATCTTTTCACATTGTTTTTTTCCTCTATATAAATTTGAGTTCTCTCTAACCTATCATACAAACTGGGTCAAACTCTAAAACCGGATCTGCTTTGGAGAATAACATGGAGGTTAGCTCAGTTTCCATTAGAATTACTTTCTGTGTGTTTTAGCAATAACTGCTGACTAGTGGCCAATGAATAAAATGGGCTAGGATACCAAAAAGGAGAATACCATCCTGAGGTCTTTTTTTTTTTCTTTCTTTTTTTTTT
>NW_006176921.1:0-326 GCF_000334495.1 Tupaia belangeri chinensis | reverse complement strand
TAAAGTTAAATAAAATTATTCTTTAAAAAACGTAAGAATTCTTTATGGATTCACATAAATCACCTTCTTGCTGGTAACTATCTACAGGAAAGCAGACGAGGAAAGAAATGGATCTATCATTTCTTTTTTCTTTAGAAAAAAATGAGAAATTAGTACAATTAAAATCTGAAGCAATAGGGCAATATTTAACTATCTCATTCCATGAGGTTCTATAATTTTTTAAATGTGAATTTTCCTATTTCTTTCCCTCCATACATAACCTCAATACTGAGGAAACTACATTTCAAACTTCCTCACATGCTTCTTAGTCTTGGGTAGCATTCACA
>NW_006176920.1:0-326 GCF_000334495.1 Tupaia belangeri chinensis | reverse complement strand
GGTAATACCCGTCTCGCTGAATGGTCGGCCCGGGCTGCCTCGGAGCGGCGAGCCGCCCCGGGCTTCACCGCCTTCCCCTGTGGGTGGACTGGCAGAGTAAAGAGGCGGGGACCAGGTCCCAGAGGATCTGCGCCCGCCCGCAGACCGAGCCCTCTTTTTGGAGCTGGTTTTCGTTCCTTGGTTCGGTGGAGCAGCTTTTACACCCAGAGCATGTTTGTACGTGTGGGACAGAAAGGGAGGTCGGTGACGCAGTGGGCGGCCCCAGGGCGCCAGAACACGCCCACAGCGTCTGGTCCTTGCTGTGGCTCCCGGAGTCCCGGCGGCCC
>NW_006176919.1:0-326 GCF_000334495.1 Tupaia belangeri chinensis | reverse complement strand
TTTTTGGAGACTCCACATATTGCTGTATCTCACAATTCTACTTCAGATCCGTGACATAGGCCCGTCACGTGATTAAAAACATTAAGTCTTTTGGCTTCCTTTCGATAAGACACCCAACCTGCAAACTTAGTACTCACTTTAAGCTGTCCTTTCCCATGAGCCCTAAAATACAATTAATTTCCAATGACAAAAAAAAATTGCTTTATATTATCAATTGTGCTGCTATCCATGTATGTTAATAGGAAACACCCCAATATATACCCCTGACTGCCTTTCAGCTTCCAGGTAGCTGCATCTGAAGTCCAGCCACAAGAAGGAACCAAAGT
>NW_006176918.1:0-326 GCF_000334495.1 Tupaia belangeri chinensis | reverse complement strand
TTTCCGCCTAGTCTGACTTGTCTTCCTTTTTGGCACCAGACTGTCTGCGAAGCACCTGCGCCTTAGCCGCCCTCCTGTACAAGCTGAGTACTCTGAATGCCTCGGGATGTCTCCACCCTGGGGCACAGAGCTGTGCGCTGGATAAATGAATGACTGTGTGATCGGGGAGCGCTATTGCATTCTGGCTCTGCGGGTTGGTGCAGTTGATAGATGGAGAATCATTTGCTTCTCTGGAACTTGGATGACAGGTAGTCGGTTTAGGTTAGGGATACGTTTATTTTTTATCCCGAGCTCGTCTGATCTCTTCCTTGCTCTTTCTTTGCCCT
>NW_006176917.1:0-326 GCF_000334495.1 Tupaia belangeri chinensis | reverse complement strand
TTTTTTTTTTAAAGAAACTCTGGCCAGGTGTGCGATTGAACTCACTGGGGCCGTTCACAATCCCTGGGAAATCATGTCCTGATAGGACACCAGGCTCTGAATTTTTCTCTTGTCAGCTAACACTGCTTTGTTTTGATTATTTGAGGGAGAAATACTTGAAATTGGTTGAAAATCCAAACCACAGTATTTCAGAGGCACATGTTCCTTCTAGTGTTCTTGGAGCAACCGTTTTTTGTGATTCTTTCCTAGGGTGAGGTGAGAACACTTTGTAATTGGCCCAGCAGAACTGAAGCTCATGTTACATCATGTAAATCTACTTTGTAAGT
>NW_006176916.1:0-326 GCF_000334495.1 Tupaia belangeri chinensis | reverse complement strand
TTGGAGAGACCCAGGTGAACCGTCAGCCCCCACTTCTCCAGAAAGCCCTGGGAGGAGCCTCTCGGGAAGTCTCCCTTCCGGTCCAGTTCTGGGTCTGAGCTCTTCTGGATCTAGGATCCCGGCCCTGCCTGGGAACACACTGTTCTCCCTTGAGCGTCTCGAGCTGCCCCATCTTGCCCATGTCTGTGGTCTCAGGGGGGCAGGGCGGTGTGAGGAAGGGTGCTGGAGGAGAGGGGGAGAGGATGTGAGGGTCAGGGGAACCCTGCCCTGGGCTCTTGGGAAACGCGTGACTGTGCACGGCCCCTGGGGATGACTGAGGACGTGAC
>NW_006176915.1:0-326 GCF_000334495.1 Tupaia belangeri chinensis | reverse complement strand
AAGAAATTCGTCCAGATCAGTGTGACTCTCCTATGCGGCAATCAAGCCAGACTTTGAGAAGGTGGTGCTCGATTCACGTACAAACACACATGGCAAGGATGAGACGTGCTGGGGGGGGAGGGTGTATCAGTGTGGCTCTGAGACTTCTCCATCTTGATTACATGGGAAAACGTTCATTGGTGAGTGGAAACTAGGCTGTGAGGTGATTAGAACCCACCAGCATTCTGAGAATAACTAAACACGTGAAAAACTGGCTCAGCGACACTTAGGACCTCAGGAGCCCTGGGCCCAGGAGCTGAGCAGAGAGCAGCTACAACACCCACACC
>NW_006176914.1:0-326 GCF_000334495.1 Tupaia belangeri chinensis | reverse complement strand
GCCAGATTTGACCTGGCAGACACAGAGAAAGTTTTCAAGTCCAAAGAACGTCCTGTTTCTCCTCCTTGAGGCCTGACAGTGGGTGACATAGAGCCAAGTGGCTGAGAGGAGAAGCCTCCCGTGCTCTCTTCCATGCAGTCCTTGACAGAAGCCCGACTGCAGGGAGGGGTCGCACACGTCCCTCTGAGTCTCACGTTTGAGAGGGGGACCTTCCACATGCAGGAAGGTGCTACTTGAGGAGAGACCTGCTCTGATCTGCTAAAGGCCAAAGACTCACTTCCATGGAACGACTGGGGAGCTGAGACAGGGAGCTCTGCTGCGAGAGG
>NW_006176913.1:0-326 GCF_000334495.1 Tupaia belangeri chinensis | reverse complement strand
ATTATCCAGGGCACTTAGTTGTGGGAGCTGAAAGTAGACAGGCAAAGCAGAATTAAAAATTGTGGCAAACATAAGCCAGACACATATGGTATTATTTGATACCTCCAGAAAGAGGGACTTGGCTTTCTTCTTGGTGACACCATAATTAAATAGATACAAGTGTATAATTACCCCATGCACATGAGGGTCAGAGAAAATCCCCACTGTAAATAAAAAGAGCATCTGGAGATGAACCTGGCTAACAAGCTACAGTTGTTTAAGAGTCCCTTTAATTCAAGTTACCCCACTATTTAAGTAGGGGAGGTCTCTACAGATTTCTTTTTAGC
>NW_006176912.1:0-326 GCF_000334495.1 Tupaia belangeri chinensis | reverse complement strand
GACTTCAAAGAGGTAACAGTAGGGGGAGCAGACATGCACGACTTGAGTTATCTTTAGCACTTTTGTAGAAACTCCCTTCACTTACACTCAGCTCTGAGTCTCAGATCAGTTGCGCTCCTGCCCACGGCTCGTTCAGAGTTGCCTTGACCCCTCTGCAATGCTGTTCCCTCTCCAGGCATAATCTTTTCTTCTGTCCTCTTAGTTTGGTTAGCTCCCATCCACCTCTTGGGTCTTGCCTTAGTAACTTCCTCTAGGAAGCATTCCTGGAGGGTCTCTTCCCTGGGCTCTAGGGCAAGCCCTTTTGCTGGGCTCTCAGCACTTCCCCA
>NW_006176911.1:0-325 GCF_000334495.1 Tupaia belangeri chinensis | reverse complement strand
TGGCTAAGGCTGGGGTGGATTGCAGACCCTACTGGGAGGTCCAGCCCAGCTGTGCAGTCAGCAGCACACTGAACCACAGTGCGGAAGCCACATAACCAGCTTCAGGTCTGGATCCCCAGGTCAATTTGGAAACTTGTGTGCTCGAGATCATGTGGGAGGACCAGAGAGAGGGGACTGTGGCATGGTGAGATGCTGTCGAGCGTGCTGGCCCCACCCCTTCTCTCCCACACACACACACCACTCTCTCTAATCATGACTAAAATAAATAAACTGAGAAAAAAAAATCTTGTGTGGGGGGGTACTGTCTCTTTTTCACACTCATAAA
>NW_006176910.1:0-325 GCF_000334495.1 Tupaia belangeri chinensis | reverse complement strand
CTAAGGTCCCAAGAAAGACAGGCCTCCTACCCTGTGGGAGAGGAACCAACTTAGGCCATGTCATCAACGATTCATCAGCCTTGTTGGCAGGGTCACCAGAAGGAAAGGGACAAGGTGGGACGAGACTGGGGGAGGTGGGAGGTGCCAACTCTGTCAGTCCCACAAGTCTCACGTGATGTCATGGTCCCTGAAGCCAAAGGTCTGTGTCATTTGGTCCTGCTGGAAACTCAGGTCCCCACAGGCTGGAAGCACCAGCTCCAGAAACTTCTGTACTGCCGCAGCACATGGTCGGCCATCGCAAGCCTTGAGGACCTGAAGCCGGAAA
>NW_006176909.1:0-325 GCF_000334495.1 Tupaia belangeri chinensis | reverse complement strand
CACGTCGGAGCGTGGCTGGTGCCTACTAAACTGGGTGGTGCAGGCCTGGAGGTCCCTCTGTGTCACTCTTAGACACAGGACAGACAGGCTGTTCTTTCCGACTCACAGTGAACCCTCTTCGTCTCACTCAGGGCACCAAGCTGTGCTCCCCTTAGGATGCCAGTCTGTCCCTGGAACACGGAGCCTCCCTTTCAACTCAGCCTTGGGAAGCCGGGGGTTATGACCATCCGCACAGTTCGCCCCACGGACAGAATCCGCATTCCGCGGTCCTCGTCATCTAGACCGCGATCTTGGTCGGCCACGGGTGGTGTGGCCACTTCTGTGC
>NW_006176908.1:0-325 GCF_000334495.1 Tupaia belangeri chinensis | reverse complement strand
CAGGTCCAGGACTTGAACTACGGTCGGCCACGTGGGTGTCCAGCGCCCTCAACCACCACACATGGCATGGGCTATGAAAGGTCCCTTGAAGAAACGGCTTCTGTTAGGTTTCTGGCAGGAAAGGTACAGATAATCCTGAGGCATCTGTTCCACCAGAAAACATAAAACCAAAGATGATGAAATTATATTGAAATGATACAGAAATCTTGAAGGGATTCTACTGGCCAAAAATTGAACAGTTAAAGCATCAAAAAATAAATAATGGGCAACATGAAAGATTCTGCATTGATGAAAATGTTCTGTATCTTCACATACTAAATGTCAA
>NW_006176907.1:0-325 GCF_000334495.1 Tupaia belangeri chinensis | reverse complement strand
AAATATCAATTGGCTAGTGGCTGCTAGTCACAGGAAAAAGAAAGTGTCCTTAAGATCCAGACAAGTGAACCATTTAGATTCCACAAAGAGATCGCTTGTCCAAGTATATGGATTGGGTATGCTAGGATGTAAGGTCACTGTGACAACATTCACAGCTCTTAAGTCTCGAACTGGCTCATAGTCTCCAGAGGTTCCCTTCTTCACAGAAAGGAAGAGAGTGTTCCAGGCAGGCTGGCATTCGACCCAGATCCCAGCATCTCTGATTTGGTCAATGTGCTTCTTTATGACCAGTCTAGCATCTCAGCCTATTGGGTATTGTGGAAGG
>NW_006176906.1:0-325 GCF_000334495.1 Tupaia belangeri chinensis | reverse complement strand
AACGTAACCATTGTGCCATCTGCTGGTCCTAGAGCAGCCAATTCTTAAGCGATACCAAGTAGCTCAGCTGGGCACATGCCGTAGATACACAAACTAACCAGTCCAGAGCCGTATCTCCACAGTCTGATGCCTATGCCACAGGAGGCAATATTGCTTTGCCTTAATACCCAGGGCCGGTAGCAGGCAACCAGGGGCAGTCTTTCTTCTCTGAGGAATGACAAATCATTCAAACTAGCCAGCCCTAAGTTGTTCATACCACCCTGTCTTTTCTTTACCACAGCACCTCATTAAGTGCTGTGGCCTAGACTTTCCCCTTATCCTGTCT
>NW_006176905.1:0-325 GCF_000334495.1 Tupaia belangeri chinensis | reverse complement strand
AACTATGGTGTTATGAAAACAATGATGATGAAATGGTAATTGGGGTAATGAGAGGAAGTAGCTACTTTAGAGAAAGTGCCACTACAATCCTTCTTTTGAAGAGAAATTTAAACTGGGCTTAAAGGATGGGAAGGAGCCCATTATTTGAGGAAAAGGCAGAACCAATCCCTGAGACAGGGAAAAGTCCTATCCCTGTTGCTGGGCCAACATGACAAGGGGAGAATCACACACCATGATGTTGGGAGATGAGTGTCAATTGATGGTTTTACAGCCATGGAAATGTGTCCATATTTCATTCTCAATGCAGTGAGGTTGAGATTTGATT
>NW_006176904.1:0-325 GCF_000334495.1 Tupaia belangeri chinensis | reverse complement strand
CTTAATTTTTCCTTTAAATTGTTCATAAAGATTTTCTTTACGTTCTATTAATCTTTCACCTGGAAACATTGTGTCCTGGATTTTAATTTGGTTATCAAAATCTGTACCAGGTAGGAAACAAGATAGAAGTGCATATATGTGTACTCTGTGAATTTTACAGTGCTTTTCCGCATTCACCCAGATAAACACTGAACAAATACAAACTTCCAAAAGGTTTTGAGGGGGTAGTTTGTAAACATGTTGTGTTCTGGGCTCCCAAACAAATGAAGGGATCATAAACTAGTGGCCCGGAAAGGGATAAAAACTTTAAAAGCATTGCTTGCTT
>NW_006176903.1:0-325 GCF_000334495.1 Tupaia belangeri chinensis | reverse complement strand
AATCTCCACTGATATTCTGGTATCTGAACACAAAATCTTGTTTCAACAGATCAATTCATATATGTTGAATGATCAACAGAAAGAAAAAGCAAAGCATCCACAGCAAACATAACATATAAAAACAATGTCAACTTCTGCAGAAAATGACCTCTGTAGTATCTCAAAGTCTGACTGGACAAAGATGCTTAGAATTGAAAACACTGTGCTGGAAAATTGTTTCTTATTGCTTAGCGTTTCTCACTTTCACTGAATCTAGGATGCCATTGATTGGAAGGCAAACTATTATTCTATGACTAAGGAAATTTAAAAAAAAAAAAAAAAAAAA
>NW_006176902.1:0-325 GCF_000334495.1 Tupaia belangeri chinensis | reverse complement strand
AGAAAATGAGAAATTTAGGGCATGCATGCATATAGGCACAGTGTGTGATTTTCAGGCTACTAGGTCCAGGGCTAGAAGAATGCTGTTGGCTTTGTGGGATCCAGTGGCCTTACCCTCCCCACACCACATGCTGGTCCCAGTATTATTTTTTAAGCTCTCCTAGATAATTCCAGTGCACAGTCAGATGTGAGAACCAGTTGATACCATTGCTTTCTATTGTTGAGAATGGGGACTTTGATAGATAGGGCAAAATAATCTTAATCTGGGACCAGCAGGTGGCATGGCGATTGAGGTGTGCTAGACTCCTACATGGCCAACCATGGTT
>NW_006176901.1:0-325 GCF_000334495.1 Tupaia belangeri chinensis | reverse complement strand
TTGCAAGATCTGTATTCCTTCACTTTATTGTTCATACCAGTGAAAGAAAACAAGGCTATACATTGAAACTTCCCTGTTATAACTGTGTGTATCAACTGGGTGTTTCTAGAACCTTCTGAGTCTCTCCATGCACATATTCCAAATATAATCCCCCAGATGTACTATTACTATTATTTTATTCATTTAGCACCAATTATTTATTTTTAAAAATGTTTCAAATTTCTTTCTTTATGAATGATAGAGTGTGTATGCATGTGAGATGGGGTTGAGGGGCGGAGATTGGTATCCTCCAGAGTCTGGTCACACCACGATCCCCTTCCTCCAG
>NW_006176900.1:0-325 GCF_000334495.1 Tupaia belangeri chinensis | reverse complement strand
CATGTGGGAGTCCAGCGATGTAACCACTAAACCACCTGCTTTGCTTTCTTTTCTTCTGCCCCATGTGATTCCCTCTCTCCAGGGCTGGCCCACAATGTAAAGACCCCCAAGTGCATAGTGTTCGAAACAGTATCCTTTACTCTCTCTTCTGGCTCCCTGATCTCTGCCACACTGCTGAAAATCGAGACCCATTCAGTCACGCAGCAGCCAGACCCTTTGTTCCAAGCATGTGAGCCAGGTGGGGTCCAGAGCAAATACTGCTTATTTTATTTTATTTATTTATTTAGGCGCATATGATCACCAGAGAGACAGAGACAGAGAGACA
>NW_006176899.1:0-325 GCF_000334495.1 Tupaia belangeri chinensis | reverse complement strand
TTTTTTATTTTTCCCTAGAAGTTTACCTCGTAGAGAGAGGTAAGCATTCTTCCAACAGGGTTTTCATACCACAATCCATCCCTAGCCTCAGCCACCCAAATCACTTGAACAGCGAAGCCTCAGTATGTGAACCTGGGAACTTCCCATGTTGGTTCAGCATCACAGAGTGTTGCAGTCACTACTGTGTGACTGTGCTGGCCCCCACCTGCTCTTTCTTTCTTTCAAGATTTATTTATTTAATCTATTATCATTATTATCATTTAATTTGCTGTGGGGCATGTACACTTATCAGACAGAGAAAGAGGAAGTGAGAAAGCAAACCACC
>NW_006176898.1:0-325 GCF_000334495.1 Tupaia belangeri chinensis | reverse complement strand
CGGCCAAAAGCACCGTGAGAGTTCCAGACCTTTTGAGAGGTTTGAGAAAGAAAAGAAATTAAAATGTATGAACCACTATCATCCCCCAAAACATTCGATCTTGATGGATCTAACTTCCCTGATCTGGTGTGGAACTTTAAGACTAATATCCAGACTCTTCAGCTCTAGACCCTTATGTGTAGAAAGCAGTAGCAGGCTAAGGTGGGCTCTGTGGCCCTTGTCACAAGCTCCGGGACACTCAACTTGAACTGTGAGATTCTGCCAGAAGAGGAAGCAGCCCTGAGCTCGACCTCGTACAGTGAAGACTGAAATAACAGGCACATTT
>NW_006176897.1:0-325 GCF_000334495.1 Tupaia belangeri chinensis | reverse complement strand
CACCTAGTCATGTCCAGTCTTCACCATTTTGCTTAACAGATGTTTCTGGTAATTTTCCTCCATGAATGCCCATTTTCCTGTTTGGGTCCCCTTTAAGCCAGGTGGGTCTTGCATGTGTATTTCATGGGATTTTATAAGACACCTGTCCATAGCAAGGATAGATTCATTTCTCTAGATCCGGAACACTCAAATTATTTGCAGGGATTTTAAAATAGTAAACTGAGTGAGAAATCACTATTATAGCATCATTCAGTGATGAAGAAATAGCAAAAACCGGAGACTGTGTCTTCATATAGGACATAAATTTGTAACTACCATTATAAAT
>NW_006176896.1:0-325 GCF_000334495.1 Tupaia belangeri chinensis | reverse complement strand
GTCTCACATGATTGCTGTAATAACATGATGGATGTGAAGTCTGTTGGGAATTATAAATTACTATACAGATAAACTTGGGTAACACCTCATGCTCTCCGAACAGGATGACAACGTCAAGTTGTTCTACTTTTGCTCAGATCCTACACTTGCACATTGCTCTCCTTGGTAACTTCAGATATTCAACTTTATTTAAACCCCAACCTCCCTGAGAATCACGGGGGACAACTTAGTGGTAAACTACACGCGAGAGGACCCTTCCCAGCCCTGGTGCACACGGTCTTCCCGGCTACGCACAAGGCTCCCAGGGATGGTGTTCGGCCATCGT